>NC_083725.1:47138469-47441499 GCF_028564815.1 Eubalaena glacialis | reverse complement strand
AACACTTAGTAAAGAAGAACTAACCTCAAATTTACACAATCTCTTTTAGAGGACAGAAGAGGAGGGAATAGCTTTTACCTCATTTTATGAAGACAGTATTAGCTTGATACCCAAACTAGACACAGACAGTACAAAAAAAAAAAAAGTATAAATATTTAGAAATAGAAGAGAATTATCTTAACTTGATAACGTATCTACAAACAAAACAAAAGAAAACAAAACACTCTATAGCAAGCATCATGCTTAATGGTAGAAGACTCAGTGCTTTCTACTACCAGGAACAAGGCAAGGATATCTATTCTCACTAACTCATTAGTGATATTCAACATAGTACTGTAAGTTCTAGCCATTTCAACAAGAAAAAACAAAAAAAGAACATTGACCTCAATATCACATGTTATGTGAAAATTAACTCAAAATGGATCATGCACTTAAATGTAAAATGTTAAACTATGAAACTTTTATAAGAAAAAAAGATGAGAAAATATTTGGGATCTAGGGCTAGAGATTATGTTGACTACCAAAAGCATGATCCAAAAGGAAAAGTTATAAATTGGTCTCTTCAAAAGTAAAAGTTTTGCCCTGAAGAGGGTACAATGAAGAAGATGAAAAGACCAGCTACAGATTGAGAGAAAAATTTTCATACCACATCCTGACAAATGATTATGTTGCAAATACATAAAACCCCCCAAAACTCAACAATTAAAAAGAAAAAAATCCAATTATAAAATTAGTAAAAGGCATAAACAGACATTTCACAGAGGAGGATAGCAGATGAAAACTAAGCAGTTGAAAAGCTATTCCACATCACTAGACCTTAGGGAAATATAAATTAAAACCACAGTGAGAGATACCACTACATACCTATCAGAGTGGCTAAAATAAAAAATAGTGACCATAACAAATACTGGTGAAAATGCAGAGAAACTAGATCACTCACACATTGCTGGTGGGGATGTAAAATTGGCATTTTATTATAAAATGAAACATGCAATTACTATACGATCCAGTAATTGTACTCTCAGTCAATTTATCTCAGATAAATGAAATTTTATGCTTATACAAATACCTGTACATGAATGTTCATAATTTCTTTATTTGTGATATTTCCAAACTAGAAGTAACTCAGAAGTCCTTCAATGGGTAAAGCTTTAAACATATGATGGTCCTTTCACACAATGGAATACAACTCAACAATAAGAGGAACAAACCATCAATACATGGAACAACATCAGGAATGACCATCAGAACACCACACAAGTGAAATGCCAGAGAAGCTAATATCTGTATCCCAATCAGGAAGGTGGAAAAATCAGAAGGCTGACACTAGAAATATAAAACTGAAAAGCTCTATAAATAAGATTTCAGGTGTCAAGATGCTAGTTGCAGGTAGCCATTACTGCAACTTCCTGACCGCTGGAAAAGGAAATCTGGCTGTCACTGAAACCCGATGCTTTTTGACATCCACAAAACCAGTGACGAGACATTGAAACAATGACTCAAGCTGCCATTGCTACTGTGACCTCCTCTTATGCTCACAAAGTTGGAGAGTGGGTGGTGGCATCTCTTCAATCTTGTCAGTCAGCAGAGCAGAACAAAAAGCATAAAAAAACAGTCCAACTCACTTCTGTCTTCCAAGTCTTGCTTTAGAGCAACCACCTGGCAGAAATATTTATATTAAACATTTATGACTAGAAAATATATTAAATAATGTAGGGATTATGAAGAGGACAAAGATATTTCTCCTCATAGTAATTATATAACTCAATAGAAAAAAAAATCACATTTCACTAAAATACAATTTGGAGGAAGAATAAAGGAAACAATCTGTGTAGGTGATCTGCATTTAGAGGTTGCTTTTAAATTTAGTAATTAATAATGATAGTGTGAGGCATGTTCAAGGAACAGAGAGTTTATTTTAGATCTGTCACTCACTAACTATAGAACTTTAGGTAAGTTATTTTTCTGTGCCTTATTTTCTGTTTATTTAAAATGGAAATAATCATAATAATCATTTAATGGGTTGTGAAAGTATATATAGGCTATAAAGACATTGCTTTAGTGTTTCCACATCCCACAATTTCAACTGTAACCTAGCATCTGTATAGAAGTTGAATGGCGGTAACACATAGGTCAAGTTCCTTATATGTAGAAAAATATCTCATTTTGTGAATTCATACCTGTGTCCACAAGTTTAAAGTGTTTGAATCAGTATCAACTGATTAAAAACATAAATGTAATATCCACAAATATTTGAGTTGATTATTCTATAGCTTTATTTCTCCTGAATTAAATGTTTGAGTTGCATTAATTAACTTGTTGAAGGGTAGGAATAGCAGTAATAGCAGCAGCAATAATAAGTAACATATATTAAATACATACTATGTGGCAGGCATTTGTGTATGTACTTTACATGTATCATGTCATTGGGTATTCACACCTACCTTGAGAAAGAGAGATATACTATTAGTTATATGTTACTTCTGAATGCATTCTTCTGTGACTTGTTTTTTCATTCAAAATTATATTTTTGAAACTCATCCATGGAGACGCCTATAGCTATAGCACATTCATTTGAAAATGCCAAATTGTATTCCAAACTGTTTTTTGCCAGTTACATTTCCACCGCTAGTGGATAAGATTCCTTTGCTGCATATGCTTGCGATATTTGTATTGTCACACTTTTACATTTTTGCTAATTTAGAGGTTGTAAAATATCTCGTGGTGGTTTTACTTTTTAATTTTCCTAACTACGTGAAGTTGAATATATTTTAAAAATGTTATTTGGCCATTCATATTTCTTCTTCTATGAAATGCACATTATTTTTCTTAATAATTTTCTTTTAAATTAATATTTAAGATTTTATATAGTTTAAATGCTTAATGCTAATTATTACTGCAAATACCTTCTTGAGTTTATGAACTGACTCAATTTTTAAGGTGTCTTTTGAAGAGACTTAAATTTCTTAACGTGGTAGAACTTATATATTTCCACTTTTGGGTTGTTATTTCTGTGCATTTTAAAAGGTATTCTTTACTCAGTTAAGCCACATAGATGTTTCCCAACTCTCTATTCAAAATTTTTTGTTTTTCTTTTTTACACATAACATTAATTTCAGAAGAACTAAACATGAAATTAATTTTGGTGAATGGTGTCAAGTAAGGAAACAATTTAATTATTTTCCTATATGAAAACATTTTTTTAATACTATTTATAAACAATGCTTTTCCCACAGATCTCCAATGTCACCTTTTCAGGTATCAAGTTGTCATATATGCTTGATACTGTTTTTGTACCCTCTCTCTCTCTTTCTTTTGCTTTTCTGTGTGCTTGTTTATCCTCATTTTTCTTTGTCTCTAACTTAATTTCTATAGGTTAATGAAAAATCTTGAAGGCTTATAGCTATTCCTTATGATATTATTCTTTGAAATTTTCTTGGCCTTTAGCTTTGCTTTTCTGTATAAAGTTTAAACCAACTTATCAATTTTTACAAAGAAAATTTTAAAATTGTTTTCTTTTTTTTAAAGATTTTTTTTGAGGTGAACCATTTTTAAAGTCTTTATTGAATTTGTTACAGTATTGCTTCTGTTTTATGTTTTGGTTTTTTGGCCACGAGGCATGTGGGATGTTAGCTCCCTGAACAGGGATCGAACCTGCACTCCTTGCATTGGAAGATGAAACCTTAACCAATGGACCACCAGGGAAGTCCCTAATAATTGTTTTCTCTAATAGCATTAATTCTATAGGAAACTATGGCAATAAGAATTTCTAATGCTGTGGCTTATTTTTAATGATGAGAATATGTCTCTCTAATTAGGTCAACTTAATGCCTTTCAATAAAGTTTAAATTTTTCATAATAAAGTTTGTTTCCATCTTTTACTAGATTCATTAATAAATATCATATATATACACACATATATGGAATGTATATATATGACAAATGTTATTATTTTCTGAAATTATACTGTTTTAATGTGTGTTGCCTCTGTATGAAAATGCATTAATTTTTGTATATTGCTCTTTTACTTAGCCACCCGGCTAAACTCTTTTATTCTCTTTCATTAATTATAATAATGAGCTGGTAGATTCTATTTCTCTATGTATACCTATATCTCTATTTATTATAATATATAAATATAAACTTATAATATTCACATATTTACTTGTCTTTCTGGACTAGCAAAGACTTTCTATAAAATGTTGAATGAGAGGAAGGAAATCAAGATGGTGTAGTAAGAAGATGTAGGGCTCACTTCCTGCCATGAACACATCAAAAATACATCTACATGTGGAAAAATTTTCACTGAAAACCAAATGGAGACTGGCAGGAAGACAGCTATACAACCAAGGTTGTAAGAAATATACACATGGAATTAGGTAGGAAGGGAAGAGAAGCCATCAGGTAGGGACCTGTGCCCCTGGGAAGGGACTTAGAAGAGAAGGAGATTACAGGAGAGTAGACCCTCCTTGGGGAGTGAGTGGTTTAAGCCACATATTGGGTGCCCCAATCTTTGGGTCCAACACTGGGAAGACTAGCCCTTTTGGCTGGTTGGAGGGCCAGTGGGACTAACAGGAGGGCTGTGGGAATACTGGACTCTGCTTGCAAGGAGCTCACACACACTTCCTTACTCTCAAAACAAGGCAGAGAGGGTGGATTGAAACTGCATGTTTGGCTGGCCAGTTTCCTGCAACCAGCATAGAGCACACCCCAGCCTGTAATGAGCTACTGCTCTGGCCCATTTGCTTCATGATACAGCTCCACACAAACAAGGGCTGCCATGGCCAACGAGAGAACTCGGCTCTGAGACATAAAAGTGGCTTAGACCTGAAGCTGTGTCTGAATACAGTGGGAGCACACTTTACTGGTGCTTACACAGGCAGTACATCAGAAGCAGTCCCAATAATGGACTGCAGCTGAACCACCACAGCTGGGGCCCCAACCCATGCCAAGCACCCATGCCAGCCACACCTGCCTTGCAGCAAAGCTCCACACAAGAACAAAGGCAGCAGAAGCCAAGAAGTGAGCTCAGCTGCAAGGGAAAATGGAAGTTCAGACTTGAAGTGGCATCTAAGCAGGCAGGAAAAGCCATTACTGGCACTTATACAGGCAGTGCATCAGAAGCAGTCCAGGTCTCTGACCCCAAATAGACCACCACAGCCTGTATCCCACCCATGCCAGGCACCCAAACTAGCCCCTCTTGCCTGAGCATTACTCCCTCTGGAGTGAGGGTGCCAGTGCTGAGAGGGAGAAGAGCACACACTTAAAGGGAATGGAGTTCTGCTCCAGCAACTTGTGACCTGACCCAGCCCCTGATAAGTTGTGGTGGCCACCAAGCAGAGACAAAGCCCTGGCTCACACCTAGTTCTGACCCTAGACCCTCCATCTCCAGCCCCCCCGTCTACCAAGGTGATAGCTGCCACTGCACCTTGAGGAAAGACATGAATTGTGTTCACACCAGATTCAGCTCTATCACCAAAGCCACTGGGCACATGTAGACTGTATAGGGATATTCCCACACAAGGACACCCTTTCAAGACCACAATAAATAACTATTTCAGCTAATTTCATAGAGACCAGGAATGTTAAGCAAAATGACAGAGGTATTTGTTTAAGTTGAAAGACAAGGAGAATAAAACTGAAAAAAAAAAAAAAACTAATGAAACAAAAATAAATAATTTATCAGATAAAGAGTGCAAAGCATTAATAATAAGAATGCTAACTGGGAAAAGAATTGATGAACACAGTGAGAATTTTAACAAGGAACTACAAAATATAAAAAAGAACAGAATGAGGCAGAACAGAAGAATACTATAACTGAAATGAAAAACACACTAGAAAGAATTAACAGCAGACTAGGTGATACAGAAAAAGGCATATGTGACCTGGACGATAGAATAATGGAAATCATCCAATCAGAACAGCAAAAAGAAAAACTAATTTAAAAAATGAGAACAGTTTACAGGATCTCTGGAACAACATCATGCATACCAGCATTTGCATTATAGGGGTCCCAGAAAGAGAAGAGAGAGAGAAGGTGGTTGAAAATTATTTGATGAAATTATGACTGAAAACTTCCTAAACCTGGAGAAGGAAACAAATATCCAGGTACAGGAAGCACAGAGGGTCCAAACAAAATGAAAGCAAAAGACCCATGCCAAGATGTATCATAATTAAAATGAAAAAAAGTTAAAGACAAAGAGCAAATTCTAATGGTAGCAAGAGAAATACAATGAGTCATATACAAAGGAACCCGCACAAGGCTATCAGCTGATTTTTCTGCAGAAACATTGCAGGCCAGAAGGGAGTGGCATGATATATTCAAAGTGCTGAAAGGGAAAAACCTGCAGACTAGGATACTCCATCCAGCAAGATTATCCCCTAGAACTGAAAGAGATAAAGAAATTCTCAGACAAGAAAAAAACTAAAAGAGTTTCTCAATACTAAACCCACCGTAAAAGAAATGTTAAAGGCTCTTCTCTAAGTGGAAAAGAAAGGACTATAACAAGAAGTAAGAATCAGTAGAAAAGGAGAAATTCCTGCTAGTAAAGGCAAATATATTGTAAAGGCTGAGGATCAACTACTTAAATAAGCTATTATGAAGATTCAAGGGAAAAAAATGTAAAATCAACTGGAACTACAATAATCAGTAAAGGGATAAATATGACAATGTTAAATATGACATCAACAAACAAAAAATGTGGGAGGGGAGTAAAAATGTAAATCTTTAAGAACATGTTTTTAACTTAAAGGACTACGTGTTGAAAACAAGTAGATATATTGTAGTTAAAGGTCAACATATAGGAACCCTTGGCAAGCATAAATCAAAAAACTACAATACATACACAAAAATTGGAGAGAAAGGAACACAAGTGGACAACTAAAGGAAATCATCAAATCACAAGGAAGAAAACAACAAAAGAAGTACAGAGAAGAAGTATAAAACAACTGGAAAACAAATAACAAAATGGCAATAAGTACATACCTATCAATAATTGCTTTAAGTGTCAATGGACCAAATGCTCCAATCAAAAGACATAGGGTGGCTGATTGGATAAAAAAACAAGACCAATTCATATGCTGATTACAAGAGACTCACTTCAGAGCTGAAGACACACACAGACTAAAAATGAGAGGATAGAAAGATATTTCATGCAAATGGAAATGACAAGAAAGCAGAGGTAGTGATACTCATATGAGACAAAATAGACTTTAAAACAAAGTTTGTAATGATAGAAAAAGAAAGGCATTATATAATAATAAAGAGATCTATACAAGAAGAGAATATAAAATTCATTAACATATATACACCTAATAAGAAGCATCTAAATATATAAAGCAAATATTAACAGATATAAAGGGAGAAACTGACAATAATGCCTAATAGTAGAGGACTTTAACACCCTATTTACATGAATGTACAGATCATGCAGACAAAAAATAAATAAGGAAACAGTGGCCTTAAATGACAGAATAGACCATTTGGACTTAATAGATATATATATGACATCCCATCCAAAACAACAGAGTATACAATATTTTCAAGTGCACATGGAATGTTCTCCAGGATAGATCATATGCTAGGCCATAAAACAAGTCTCAACAAATTTAAGATGATAGAAATTCTATGAAGCATCTTTTCTTACCACCACTGTATGAAACTAGAAATCAATTACAGGAAGAAAAAAGGGAAAAAACTAACATGTGGAACCTAAACAACATGCTACTAAAAAACCAATGAGTCAATGAAGAAATCAAAGAGGAAATCATAAAATAAAATACCTCATGACAGATCAAAATGGAAGTACAACTTTTCAAAATCTATGGGATACAGCAAAAGCAGTTCTAAGAGGGAAGTTTATAGCAATACAGGCCTATCTCAAGAAACAAGAAAAATCTGAAACAAACTACCTAACATGTCTAAAATAATTATGAAAAGAACAATAAAGAAAGTCCAAAATCAGCATGAGGAAGGAAATAATAAATATCAGAGAGAAAATAAATAAAATAGAGACCAAAACAAAAAGAAAGAAGAAAAAGAAGAGATCAGTGAAACCAAGAGCTAGTTTTTTGAAACAATAAAAGAAATTTGATAAAGCTTTAGCTAGGCTCACCAGGAAGAAAGAGAGGCCCCAAATAAACAAAATAAAAAATAAAAGCAGAGAAATAAGAGTTGATACAAAGATCACAGAGATACAAAAAATAATAAGAGTATACTATGAATAGTTATATGCCAACAAATTGGAAGAAATAGAACATTTCTAGAAACATACAACCTTCTAAGAATGGATCAGGAAGAAATAGACAATTTGAAAAGGCCAATCACTAGTAGCAAAATCGAATTTGTAATTAAAAAATCCCCCCAGCAAACAAAATTTGAGGATCAGAAGGCTTCACAGGGGTATTCTACCAAATATATAAAGAAAAGCTAATGCCTGTCTTTCTCAAACTACTCCAAAAATTTGCTGAGGATGGAACACTCAAATTCATTCTACAAGTCTACAAGTACCCTGATATCAAAGCTAGAGGGAGACACACACACACACACACACACACACACACACACACACACACACACACAATAGATAGATAAATAGATAGATGTTATGGAAAAACCCAAATGAACCTTTTGGCTAACTCTATATCTATATGTGTGTCTAATCAATATAGATGCAAAAATCCTCAACAAAATATTAGCAAACCTAATTTAACAATATATAGCAAAGGATCATACACGATGATCAAGTGGGATTTATTCCAGGGATGCAAAAATGCAAGGTTCAATATTTGCAAACGAATCAATGTGATGCACCACATTAGCAAAAGAAAGGATAAAAATCACATGATCATCTCAATAGACACAGAAAAAGCATTTGAAAAAATTCAACATCCATTCATGATAAAAACTCTCATCAAAGCTGGTACAGAGGGAACATATCTCAACATAATAAAGGCCATTTATGACAAACCCAGAGTTAACATCATACTTAATGGGGAAAAGCAGAAAGCCTTTCCTCTAAAATCAGGAACAATGATGCCCACTCTCGCCACTTCTATTTAACATAGTATTGTAAGTCCTAGCCAACCACAGCAATCAGACAAAAAATGGCATCCACATTGGAAGAAAAGAAGTAAAACTGTCACTCTTTGCAGATGATGTGATACTATGTATAGAAAACCCTGTGTCCACCAAAAAACTATTAGAATAAATGCATTCAGTACAGTTGCATGATACAAGATCAATATAAAGGAATCTGTTGCTTTTTAATATACTACTAATAAAGAGACTTCAGAAAGAGAAAGCAAGAAAACAATCCCATTTAAAATCACACCAAAAAGAATAAAATACCCATGAATAAACTTAACCATGAAGGTGAAAACTTACACTCTAAAAAGTATGAAACATTGATGAGGGAATTTGAAAC
Source organism: Eubalaena glacialis (assembly GCF_028564815.1). Taxonomy (NCBI): domain Eukaryota; kingdom Metazoa; phylum Chordata; class Mammalia; order Artiodactyla; family Balaenidae; genus Eubalaena; species Eubalaena glacialis. The sequence continues at coordinate 47,432,074 of NC_083725.1, read as the reverse complement.
TAATACAAGGAAATGGAGTGATATTACCGGTTCTTGGATTGGAAGAATTAATATTGTTAAAATGTCCATAGTACCTAAAGCAATCTACAGATTTAATGCAATTCCTGTCAAAATACCCATAACATTTTTCACAGAACTAGAACAAACAATCTTAAAATTTATATGGAACAAAAACCGCCCCAAATTGCCAAAGCAATCTTGAGAGAAAAAACAACAAAACTGGATATAACTGCTCCCTGACTTCAGACTATATTATAATTCTACAGTAATCAAACCAGTATGGTACTGACACAAAAACAGACACATAGATGAAAGAAACAGAATAGAGAGCCCCAAAATAAACCTACACACTAATGGTCAACTAATCTGTGACAAAGGATGCTAAAATATTGGTGAAAAGACAGTCTCTTTAATAAGTGGTGCTGGGAAAACTGGACAGCTACATGTAAAGAATGAAAGTAGAACATTTTCTCACTCCATATACAAAAATAAATTCAAAATGGATTAAAGACTTGAGTGTAAGACTGGAAACCATAAAACTCCTATGAGAGAACATAGCTAGAACACTTTTTGATATAAATTGTAACCATTTTTTTTGGGACCTGTCTCCTAGAGCAAAAGAAACAAAAGCAAAATTTAAAAAACAGGACCTAATTAAATTTGAAATCTACTTCACAGCAAAGGAAACCATTGATGAAATGCAAAGACAACCTACTGAATGGGAAAAAATATTTGAAAATCATATGACCAATAAGGGTTAATATCCAAAATATATAAATAGCTCATACAACTCAATATCAACAAAAACAAACAACTCAAACAGAAAATGGGTTAGACATGAATAGACATTTTTACAAAAAGGATGTATACCTGGCCAACAAGCACATGAAAAAGTGCTCAGCATAACTAATCAGAGAAAAGCAAATCAAAAGCACATTGAGACATCACCTTATACCTGTTAAAATGACTATCATCCAAAAGTTTACAAACAAGAAATGCTGGCTAGGATTTAGTGAAAAGAGAATGTTAGTACACTGTTGGGATTTAGTGGCCACTATGGATAACCGTGTAGAGGTTCCTCAAAAAACTGAAAGTAAAACTACCATATGATCCAGCAATGCCACTCTTGGGTATATATCCAGAAAAAAAATGAAAACAGTAATTTGAAAAGTTATATGCATCCCAATGTTCATAGCAACATTATTTATAATAGCCAATATATTAAAGAAACACAAGTGTCCATCAACTGATGAATTGATAAAGAACATGTTATATATATATATATATATATATATATATACACATACATACATATATATACATATATATATACACACACACACAATGGAATACTAGTCAGTCATAACAAAGAATAAAATTCTGCCAATTTGTACCAATGTGAATAGACTTAGAGAGTATTATGCTTAGTGAACAAGTCACAGAAAGACAAGTTATGTTTTCACTTATATGTGGAATCTAAAAAATAAAGCAAACAAATGTATATAACAAAACAGAAATAGACTCACAGATATAGAAACAAACAAATGACTAATAGTGGGGAGAAGGAGGGGCAAAGGGCAAGATATGGGTATGGTATTAAGAGATAGAAAATACTATCTTAAAAATAAATAAGCACAAGGATATATTGTACAGCACAGGGAAATACAGTCATCATTTTGTAATAATTTTAAATGGAGTATAATCTATAAAAAATATTGAATGTTGTATACCTGAAACTAATGTAATATTGTAAATCAACTATATTTCAATTAAAAAAATTAACACTGCTTTATGTTATATATATAAAAAAATAATTTCACTAAAAACCATCTGCCTTTGAAAAATTCAAAGGGAGAAAATTAGGTCTTATATTTTACATTCCAGTAATAATAGTTAATAACAGGAGAATGCACCTTTAATATAGATATATATCTATATATGAAGCTGTGGGAATACTTATTTTAGCTGCAAAATTATCTTATATATATTTACATGTTATTTGCTTTTGAGTAAAATTGGATTGATCTTCAAACATTCTAAATTCTGAATCACACAGTCATGCAAAGGTATTGTCTATGCCTCTTATTTCTTTGTGTTCTTTCTTTCTGATGTTGGTACCAAGAATGCTTGTTCAAGAAGAGTGCTTGTTCAGACCAGGAAGTTGGTTTGTTTTCATCCTACTGGCCTTTTGAACTATGTGACAGAGCCAGGCTTTCCTAGCATTGGCTGATAGGCAAACTAGATAGAGTAAAAGCTGTAATGATCAGGTCATTATAAAAACAAAATGTCGAATGATAATGAGCACCCTTGTCTTTTTCCTTCTTTTAAATAAAATATGCTATTTAACCACTAAATTGGTATTTGTTGAAAGCTTTTTTAGATCCTTTATGAGAAGTACTAACCTCTCTCTGTAATATAATTTTTCATCTTGGAATTTTTCTTCTGCATGTGTTATATAAATTCATTTCTCAGATCCACATAAGGATAGCCTTATGGTCACGAATTTTCAGGAGAGATTTTATTATTATTGTTGTTGTTTATATTGTTATTATTTTCCCTCCCAGGACCTGAAGTAGAGCTAGTTTGCCCTGTGGTTTCACTTTGCTGGCTGATAATTCTTTTTTCTAGTTCACACTTCCACTGAGCCTGTAGTCCATTCGGGAATCCCACCTTATGTGTGGGTCTCAGATTCAGTGCTACAGCTATGTGCGGGCTCTTGGCCTAAAACCCAGCACTTCAGGCTACTGCCAGTCTCCCAAATTCTATTTTCCCAGTAGCATATTTTCTCCTCCAGGACCACCTTTGGTATTCAGTTGGTTTAATACATTGATTTAAGCTAATGGTGGCTAAAATTTTTGACCTACATTGATTTTCCCATTTTTCTGGAAGGCTTAATGATGTGCTTACATTTTTTTTGTAATTTATTCAGCAGTTTTATTTATTTATCTTTTTGAAATGGGACAACTTTTCAGACTAACTTGTTAGTCTGCTAGAAACAGAAAATATCTCATCTTTAATGACATTTTCCACTTTATCTTTTTACTTTTTTTTAAAATTGAAGTATAGTTGATTTACAATATTATGTTAGAGTACTTGAGACGTGGTATCACGCCTTTATGCTATCTATTAAAATAATTTTTATTACTAATTACACATTTAAAAATCTCACATCCTTATAATATTCATTATCTACCATGGCCTAATTTACATTTCCCACTTCAAAACTACTCATTGCCTGTATATCTTTAAGATATCTCATCTATTGTTTCCTTAAACTATAATTACATTTTTTCTGTCATTTTTACTGTGAGAACAATTCATCTGTATTATAATTATATTTAGACTTCCTAAATGCTAATGTGATGTTTTGTTCATCTTATACTCTTGTTAGAATGTGCTATGTTTGAATTACAGCTAAACTCCCTTGAACAGAGATGTTCGTTTCAAGTTCTTTTCCATTTATTTTTCAATATTTATACCCTGGCTTTCACTTTCCTCTTGCTCTTCCACATCATTACCAAAGTTATTAATTAATATTGACTATACTAAACTCAGTGGAATACAGGAAATAGCTTTACTTTTTCCCACAACCATATTCTCACTTATTCATTCATATAATAAAACTTTCACAAGTTTTCATGTTTTTAGTCACTTTTGGTTATAATTGTAGTCTTATTTAATAATATTTTTATATAATAATCATCTCAATGTTTTGGAAAATATATAAAATTTCACATGTGAGTAGTAAAATTCTATTTAAAAATTTTTTTAAATTTCATTTTTATGTCAGATTCAAAGGGATTTCTCTCCTTTTAGCTTTATTTTAACTTCAGCTCAAAAACTTATAATATGGAAATGAGGGAGTGATCTCTTCTTTAAGTCTTCCCTGACATCATCCCTGTTTTGCTTCCTGTACTCTGGATATGACATAGGGTCAAAAAAAGTTAGATAAAAAGAGATAATATTTGAATGAGTCATATTGTTATAATCCAGACATAACTATCTATTGTCATGGCTGACCTCAAATACTGGCTCTTTCATGGGGAACATGTGAATTTCAAGTTTCCTGCCTTGGTTGGTGCTTTCTCTGACCAGTGCTTTGCTGTGACTGTCTCTCCTAACCCTTCCTTAATTGCCCACTGGTGGACTTTTATTGCTGTGATCCTTTTACCACAGCAGACAATATTTTTGGCAAAGTCCCTTCAAGATTACACAGGCCAGGCTAGCTTCCTCTGAGAAATTCTTGCACCCTTGCCCTGCCAGAGGGGAGGGAGAGAGTGTACCTCATCTGACCACCAATCTTTCTTCATCGTGTAGATTCTGTTTTGTTCAACCAATTTTGCCTTTGACTTTTCTAGGATGGAGGTAGGCATCAGATTCTTGATTCACATGCTCTGCTAAAGCCCTAGGGATACACCTTAGTTTCTCCCAAGAACACTCTAATGGTGCTTTACAATTTCAGGCCACGCGATTCAGTTTTTATTCATTCAACATATATTTACTAAGTGCTTACTCTATATCAGTTACTGTTTTCAACACTGAAAATATAGGTGGGGTTAATAGATTTAGCAAATAAAAATACAGATTATCAGTTAAATTTGAATTTCAGATAAACACAAATAATTCATCAAGAGTATGTGATATATGAGAAATATTTATACTAAAAGTTATTTGACTTCAACTGAAATTAAAGTTTGAGTGTCCTGTATTTTATCTGGTACCCTTAGAAGTAGTAGTGTATAAAATACACTGTATTTTATGTATGTTTAAAAGACATAGCCCTGTCTTTTTTTTTTTTTTTTTTAACATCTTTATTGGAGTATAATTGCTTTACAATGGTGTGTTAGTTTCTGCTTTATAACAAAGTGAATCAGTTATACATATACATATGTTCCCATATCTCTTCCCTCTTGCATCTCCCTCCCTCCCACCCTCCCTATCCCACCCCTCTAGGTGGTCACAAAGCACCGAGCTGATCTCCCTGTGCTATGTGACTGCTTCCCACTAGCTATCTATTTTACATTTAGTAGTGTATATATGTCCATGCCACTCTCTCACCCTGTCACATCTTACCCTTCCCCCTCCCCACATCCCCAAGTCCATTCTCTAGTAGGTCTGTGTCTTTATTCCCGTCTTGCCACTAGGTTCTTCATGACCTTTTTTTATTTTCCTTAGATTCCATATATATGTGTTAGCATACTGTATTTTTCTCCTTCTGACTTACTTCACTCTGTATGACAGACTCTAATTCCATCCACCTCACTACAAATACCTCCATTTCGTTTCTTTTTATGGCTGAGTAATATTCCATTGTATATATGTGCCACATCTTCTTTATCCATTCATCCGATGATGGACACTTAGGTTGCTTCCATGTCCTGGCTATTGTAAATAGAGCTGCAATGAACATTTTGGTACATGACTCTTTTTGAATTATGGTTTTCTCAGGGTATATGCCCATTACTGGGATTGCTGGGTCGTATGGCAGTTCTATTTTTAGTTTTTTAAGGAACCTCCATACTGTTCTCCATAGTGGTTGTATCAATTTAAATTCCCACCAACAGTGCAAGAGGGTTCCCTTTTCTCCACACCCTCTCCAGCATTTATTTTTTCTAGAGTTTTTGATGATGGCCATTCTGACCGGTCTGAGATGATATCTCATTGTAGTTTTGATTTGCATTTCTCTAATGATTAATGATGTTGAGCATTCTTTCATGTGTCTGTTGGCAATCTGTATATCTTCTTTGGAGAAATGTCTATTTAGGTCTTCTGCCCATTTTTGAATTGAGTTGTTTGTTTTCTTGTTATTGAGCTGCATGTGCTGCTTGTAAATCTTGGAGATTAATCCTTTGTCAGTTGCTTCGTTTGCAAATATTTTCTCCCATTCTGAGGGTTGTCTTTTGGTCTTGTTTATGGTTTCCTTTGCTGTGCAAAAGCTTTTACGTTTCATTAGGTCCCATTTGTTTATTTGTGTTTTTATTTCCATTTCTCTAGGAGTTGGGTCAAAAAGGATCTTGCTGTGATTTATGTCATAGAGTGTTCTGCCTATGTTTTCCTCTAAGAGTTTGATAGTGTCTGGCCTTACATTTAGGTCTTTAATACATTTTGAGTTTATTTTTGTGTATGGTGTTAGAGAGTGTTCTAATTTCATACTTTTACATGTACCTGTCCAGTTTTCCCAGCATGACTTATTGAAGAGGCATAGCCCTGTCTTTATGAAGCTATATTCTAATTGGAAAAAACAAAACAGTAAATTAAAAATATACATACTGTGTCATAGAGTGATAAAGGTTATAGAAAAAATAAAATGAGATAAGAGGGATAGAGAGTTCGAGGGGCCTAATGTAGCTATTTTATGTGTATTGACCATGGTGTCAGTACCAAAGAGAAATATGAGCAGAGAATGAAAGAAAGGAAAAGAGATAGATGATCCAGTCATAAGAACAAACAAGTACAAAGGAACTGAGGTGGAAACATTCGTGACATATACAAGGGACAACAAATAAGGAAAAAGTGAGTAGGGGGGAAAAAGAAGATGGGAAGAGAGAGGCTCAGAGAGGTATGGGGCTTGCGGGGTGTGTGTGCTGTGCCAAAGAAGGTGAAAAATTGTTTAGATCATCTAAACCACTATAAGGACTTTGGATTTTATCCTTAGTGAGATAGGAAGGCTTTGTAGAGTTTTGAGGAGAGAAGTGGCATGATCAAGTTATCTTTCTAAATAGATTATTTTAGGTGCTGTAAAAAAAAAAAAAAAGATTAGAGAGGAGTGATTGCAAAGACAGGATACATAATTAAGAGACTACCTCAACTATCTTGGCAAGAGTTGATGGAGGCTTAGATGAGGGAGGTGGTGTTGGAGAGGGGATGGGAAGAAATAAGTGGATTCTGATTAAATTTTGCAGAAAGAATTGTTAGACTCTTCTGATAAGTTGGATGTAGAATCTAAGAAAAAGAGAAAAGTCAAAGGTGACTCATAACATTTACTGGAGAAACTGGAAGAAAGGAGTTGACATTCACTGTGATGGGGGAAGATTGTGAGAAATTTGTGGGAGGGCACCGAAATTTGCAGTTCTGTTTTGGACATGTCGAATTTGCAATGTTAAATATCCAGTTGCAGAGACTGAATCTGCAGTTAGATTTACTTTTCAGGGAAGAGTATTGGGCCATAGATAACAATTTGAGAATTGACAGAGTATAAATGGTATTTGGCACAAAATCAGATGAGAGAACTGACCCTCCTTGAAGGCATCTCCAATTGCTATGGTTGTTTTCCTTGGAAATCCTTCACTTTTTCTGGTGAGAGTGACTACTCTATTCCCAAACAACACACAAAAAAAAGGAGGAGACATTCTCTAACTTTTCCTCCTACACTAATCCTCACTGTAGAATTAATGTCTCAATGACAACCTTTAATATAAGTGTGGAGAATGGCTTCTATTCAGTGACTCTAAGTACAATCTTTCATTCATAGTGCACTTGGTTCTTTCTTTTTTATCCCCTTTCTTTTCAAAAACAATATTAAGTGATTTAGTGCAGCATGCGACATGTCATTTTAATAATTTTGATTAAAGTTACTTGCCATTGAGGAAAAAAATGTTGATTTCAATATATTAAAGTGACAGTGTGACTTTTTAATTTGGCTTTAGCAGTGGCTTCTTTTCAATTTGGACAGCCTCTGACTATTAGACTCTATCTCAATCATAAGTCTAATTTTATACTGTACCCTCTCTCATGCTTCATTAACAGTTTTAAGAAAACTTCCCTAAATGCTGCCTACATCTTTTTGTTACTATTTTTAGTAAAATATAGTGAAATCAGTATTTTTCTAATCTGAATTTCCTAATTAATTTACTAAGAAGCAAAAATTTGCATAGAAATCAGATTCTAGAGTTGCAAAAGACTAGCTATATGTTACAGAACAAGTCTCTTACTTTTTCTGAATCTTAATCACCTCATTTGTGAATCACAAGAATTGGAATGCATACTCTCTAAAAGTCTCTCCTGGTTTAGCATTTTATAATTCTATGATAAGAAATTTCATTCCAGGCATCCTCTACAAATTCTGGTCATCTATATTCTTCATCTCTATCCGAGGCCTAGAATATATTTCTCATTTCATATTATTGAATCACTTTTTATGTGAATTAAAACATCTTTCTTATATAAAATAAATTTCAAGGACAGTTTTGTTCATTTGCAGGACTCACACTTCTATCTCTCATTTTTTTTAACATTAGAAGCAAACAAATGTAGAATATTATACTAGAATAAGATAAATAAGTATATAGGTGGTGTTTCATGAGATTGCGTATAGAGACTATCATTTTAGAACAAAGCTATTAAGTGACAGCATCTTGGATATGTGTATAAAATATAGAATGCTGAGAATATTCAATCAATATTAAAGAATGATATTAGGTTCCCAAATGATATTAGATAAAGTGTGAAATCTTCAGCACCCAAGGTAAATAATCATTCAAATCACAAATATGTCTAATGCCAATGAAATCAATAGCATCTTTATAACATCAAAAAAGACTGAGTAATTTTTAAAAAGCCTGTTGCTTATGCCACTAATATATACAAATAAAATAAACAAAAGGTGAATACCACTCACAATCCTATTAGACTAGAGGCTCTGATGGAACACATTTTTAACTTTAAAGGTGAAGAGATGAAAAATGAGAATAAACATTTTTTTTTATATTGTTATGGTCCTCTTGGGAATTACCTGATGTATGCTATTTCCTAAGAAGGAAAAGGATAAATAATTTGTGTGAGCTAAAGATAACTCTAAAAGTACAATGACTTTCTTACTATTTTACATCCAGAGAAACTGACAAAACAGTAAAATTAGGGCTCATTCTCTTAGTTTTGCTGACAGATCCACTTGCTTTTCTTCCTGATTAGCTAATAGTAGAATAAATATTCTGAACTGCACTGTGATCTAAAGTAAAAACAACATTTTGCTTTCTAAACAACTTTTTCTTTTTCTTAAATATTTCAGATATCTTTGTTGACTTGGAATAAATTATTTTAGGAAACATTTTCAGAAACAGAAAACAATATTTAAATTGGAGCAATGGGAATGTTTCCTAGATTTTTACCTTAAAAACTAAAAAAGGTCTACTCGCAATAGGCCAATTTTCAACATTTTCATTGTGTGTAACTCTTTAAAGTCATAGAAAGACAGAATTTCTTGTTATAGTAGTCATACTTAAAGACTGTGATTCAAATGAGAGCTTATTACTGGCATATTTTTATGAGTAATCTAAATTTTAAATACTCCTGCTGTTCTATACCGTAGTTCAATGCATAATACTATTTTGTTACTTTTATATAATTTTCTAAATGTTTATGAGATTTTGAGCACCTTGAATGCAGGGACACTGCATGGGCATTCCTGCAACTGTAAATGATACTAAGTAAATACTTCCTGAATCAATGGAAGAGAGTTCAGAGTGTATTTCTGTATGTGATAGTTTAACATCATTATAGGGAACAAAGGTAAAATAGAGTGAGTGTGAATATATTTCAAGAATTTTTCATCTCCTGAACATTGTTATTTTTTCTCATCCTTAGGAAACACAAAGTAATCCTGTTATATTCACATTTCAAAATGTTTGGACTCAAAATGTAGTATAAAACAAAGGTAACAAATAATGTACCTTGGCTAGACCAATTTTTATAAGCAGTATTACTAAATTTTGTCTTTCTTAGTCCTAGAGATAACTGAATGATTACCTGTATGACTAGATTCCGCACCCCATTCTATTACATACACAGACATATTGCCCTAACCAGTTCTTAGGAGGAAATAGGCCAACAAAAGATCAACTGCCTGCTTCTCTTTTAACAGCCTTCGGAAAAAGGATTAGCGATTCTTGAATTTTGAGATCTCAAGACTCTTTCCATTCTTAAAAACCCTTACACTTTGTTATAAAGCAGAAACTAACACACCATTGTAAAGCAATTATACTCCAATAAAGATGTTTAAAAAATAAAATAAAATAAAATCACAAACACCAAAAAAAAAAAAAAACCCTTAAAGATTTCAAAGAGCTTTTGTTTACCCCGGTTATGTCTATTTATAGTCTCCACTAAAATGAGAAATTCTAAAAATCAGGTATATGTATTAATATATTTAAAATGAAGCTAAACTCCTTACATGTTAACCCAAATAACATACTTTTAGTAAAAATAAACTCTATTTTCCAAAACAAACAAACAGAAAGTAATAAAAAGTTCAGCAGCATTCTATACTTTTGTAATAACATTTTATCCTTTTAGCAATTCAATCCATTGTTATATACTATTTTAATTAAAGTATACAAAGAAAATCTGGTCACCCATCTATATGTAGTTAGATAAGAAATATTTTAAAGTCTTGTCAGGTAATTTTGGATATTTTTATTTGAATGTGGAATCTGAAACCAGATCAATTAATATTTTATACTCTGCTACATAAAAATCAATTGCTCTATCTTACAATTTGAATGGATATTTTACCTTTGCATGATTTTGAAACATCATGCCTTAGTCATTGGGAAAACATTGGTTTGCAGAGTTATGCAGATTTCTATTTAATGAAACATTTCATTATACAAAATGGAAAAACAAAACAAATATGTATTACTTCTACTCCCAGCCAAAATGGAGTAAGAGGGTCCAGATATATTATCCCACTCAAAACATCGGAAGTCCAAGTAAAATATATAAAACAACAAATGTAAAGATATTAGACATGAGACAATGAAGGACAGTGGTCCCTAGAGATGAGAAAGTAATGAGTAAGACTTTTTAATTGTCTAGGTGACTACTTGGAGAGTTTCCAAGCCATGGCACCAAGAGATGAAACTAAAGCAGAAGCTAGTGGTCTCCTTCAGTTGAGAAGACAAGAGACCAAGGAGGAAAAGTGGCTGGAGTGCTCAAGGCAGAGTACCAAAGTGAAATCAGCTCAAAGGGAGGATTGCCCAGAGATATGCAGAGGGCCACTCTCATATCTTAAATTGAGAACTGATCATGTATATGGAGAAACCATTCAAAACTGGGCTAGCTCTGTTTCTACTAATGAGAGTGAAAAACCTCATAATTTACAAGACTCAGGTGAGGTATTTAAAATAGTTTTTTTTCTTCAATAGTTGAAAAAATTGGTCCTAGACTAAACACTGATTTAAATTTTTTAACAAAGTTTAAAAGCAAGATCTAAGAAATTCAAACTCTTTCCAGGTAATTTAACTATGTCTAAGAATAAAACTCAAGAATATGTATGCAATTACAAAAATGTTCAACATTTAACAAAGTAAAATTCACAAAGCCTCATTTCCAATAAAAAAATTAGTAAGCATGAAAATAAGTGAAAAAAAATAAAGCCTATCATGAGGGAAAAAACTCAGTCAATGACAACTGATACAATAATAATATAGATGATGAAATTAGTAGGTAAGGAAATTATAACAGCTATAACAGTTATTATTATATTATATATTCATTAAGCTAAAGCAAAAAGTGAACATGTCAGCTAGAAACAAAGATGATAATTTTAGAAAGACTCATGTTAAACTCCTAATTACAAAGGTATAGAGAGCCAAGTGAATTTTAAAAGAAAAAGACTCAACTATGTTTCCTACCAGAAAAACACTTTAAATATAAACTTAAATTGGTTAAATGTAAAAGATAAAGAGAGAGGTATGAATACATGGAACACAGAGGATTTTAAGGCAAAAAAGTGTTTTGTATGACAGTGTAATGGTGTAAAGACATTATACATTTATCAAAATCCATAGAACTGTTCAACATAAAGAGTGTCGTACACTAATGTACAACTATTGCACAGTAATGTGGTCCTAATGTTAAATATGGACTTTAGTTAATAATAAGATATTAATATTGATTCACCAATTGTAGTAAATGTACCACACAAATGTAAGGTCTTAATAATAGAGGAGACTGTGCATAGGAGAAGCAGTAGATAAGAGCTTTCTGTACTTTCAGCTTGTTGGAGGAGGTCATCAAAAATACATGACCTCTGGTTGATCCTAGCTGGACCCGAGTAATTGGATGATCCTTACTCCCTTTCCTGTTCTTGGAATTGTGTTCTACTTGTCTTTCTCACTCCCAGAAGCTGTTCCAAGGATACAGCCTTGAAATAGAAGGGTAGTATTGAGGTATTGAGGCTTCCTGAACTGGGTACATGACTGAACCCAGTTAAACCTTCTATATAAACCTTTTTAGAGTTTTTTTTTTATTATTATTATTGAAGTATAGTTGATTTATAATGTTGTAGTTTCAGATGTACAGCAAAGAGATTCAGTTTTATATATATATATATATATATATATATATATATATATATATATATATATATATACATATACATATATATATATATTCTTTTTCAGATTATTTTCCCTTATAGATTATTACAAAATATTGAGTGTAGTTCCCTGTGTTATAAAGTAAGTCCTTGTTGGTTTTCTTTTTTTTGGTACTTATTGATTTTAAATAACTTTCCCCAACCACACAGGTAACACATTTTGAAAATAAATAGTAAGTCTTGGGGAAATCAGAAAAATCAAAATAAGAACTACTCATAATTCTATGAGCCAGAAAGAAACTAGGGTTAATGGGCTGGGGTATGTACCTCTGGGTTTACTTTTCTGCTTGTTTCATGTAATAATGCAGCAAAAATGTTTTGTGATGTTCCGCAACATGGTCTTACTGGTTGCAGAGTCACCCACGTTGTGCATCTACTTATTCATTCCACAAATCCTTGCTGGACACATGCTGTGTGCCAGGCCCTCCCTAAGGCTCTGGGGGTACAGCATGAATACCCAGATCACAGGCCTTGTCTCATGGGAGAAGGTGGATAAGAAGCGAGTAAGTTAACTGCCACATGTCAGACAAGCGCTGCGTCACTCCCACTCCTTCAGGGGTGTCCTGGGGATGGAATTTTCAAGCTGAGGGTTGGCGTCCTCTATTTGTAACCTCACAGTGGCTCTGCTGACTCCTTTCTGAGGCTTCCTGAGGCAGAAGTAGGCTGACCGGGGCTTTCTGTAGCCCCTGAGCTTCCAGGGTCCCTGTCCTTTGCCAGAATCTGGGTCCATTGTCTATTTTATATATAGTAGTGTGTATATGTTAATACCAGCCTCCTAATGTATCCCTCCCTCCCCTTTCCCCTTTGGTAACCATAAGTTTGTTTCCTATGTCTGTGGGTCTATTTCTGTTTTGTAAATAAATTCATTTGAATCATTTTTTTTAGATTCCACATATAAGTGAGATCACATGATATTTGTCTTTGTCTGACCCACTTCACTTAGTATGATAATCTCTAGGTCCACCCATGTTGCTGCAAATGGCATTATTTCATTCTTTTTTATGGCTGAGTAATATTCCATTGTATATATGTACCACATCTTCTTTATCCATTCATCTATTGATGAACATCTAGGTTGCTTCCATGTCCTGGTTATTGCAAATAGTGCTGCAATGAACATTGAATGCATGTATATTTTCGAATTATGGTTTTCTCCAGATATATACTCAGGAGTGGGATTGCAGGATCATGCAGTAGCTCTATTTTTAGTTTTTTAAGGAACCTTCATACTGTTCTCCATAGTGACTATACCAATTTACATTCTCACCAACAGTCTAGGGGGCTCCTTTTTCTCCACATCCTCTCCAGCACTTATTATTTGTAGACTTTTTGATGATGGTTATTTTGACTGGTGTGAGGTGATACTTCATTGTAGTTTTAATTGGAATTTCTTTAATAATTAGCAATGTTGAGCATCTTGTCATGTAACTTTAAACTTTTAAGATGCTGGCCAGCAGGTGTAGAAATGTACTTGTCTTGCAGCCACCCAAGACAAGCTCCATTAGTAAGTTTTGTTGCTTATTAAACCTGCCACCTACGAATCTGGAGTGGTCTACTTTTTTCTTTGGTTTCTCCCTGCCCTCTGCATACAGATGTTGGTTTTAGATTACAACTGGGAAATTTCTGGGGAGGTTATAAAGCAACACAGCTCAGTTTTAAACCTAAAATTTATAAAACAAAGTCTGTTAATTTTTTCTAAAGTAAAAAGAAGAAAAAAGTGCTGTATTAATTTTAATAATAAAAATGCTGGAATGTTTATATTAATATCAGACAAAATAAACTTTGTGATAAAAAGTCATTTCATATTGATGAAGTCCATTCATCAAAAACACATATAATTCTAAATGTTTATGTATCTAACAACAGAATTTTAAAACACATGAAATAAAAACTGATAGAAATGCAAGGAGAAACAGAAACAGACACATAATTTCAACATCTCTTTCTCGATATTTCATAGAACAAGTTGATAGAAAATCAGTAAGGACATAGATGTGAGCAACACTGTCAGCCAACAAGAGCAGAATACAAATTATTTTCAAGTGCACATGATAAATTTACCATGATGGACCCTATTCTGGGCCATATAACAATTCTCAAAAATTTTAAAATAATTCAAGTCTTAACACATATGTTCTCCGACTACATGGAAATTAAAGTATAATTCAGTATGAGAAAGATATCTTGACAATTCCTAAATATATGGAAATTAATTAACATATCGTTAAATAACATATGGATCAAAGAAGAAATCAAATAGGAAAGTTGGATGCATTTTGAACTGAATGAAAATGAAAACTCTGCATATGAAAATTATGGAATGCAGCTAAAGTAGTATTTAGAGGAAAATTTATAGCAGGTATTGCTGATATTAGAAAAGAAGATAAGTCTCAAAATAATGTTCACACTTTCACCTTAAGAAAATAATAAAAGAATCACAAATTAAATCCAAAGTAAGTAGAAAACCAAAAGCTGATTCTTTTAGAAGATAAATAAAATTGATAAATACTACCCAGACTTATCAGAGAAAAGAGGGTGAAGACACAAATTATCAATATGAAGAATGAGAGTGGTGACACAATATACATATATATTAAAAAGATAATAGGTAAATATGATGAAAAGCTTTATACCAACAAATATAGAAACTTAGGTGAATGAACAAATTCCTCAAAAGACAAAAAGTATCAAATCTCACTGAAAGTAAAATAGATAATCTGAATAGATATATCTACTATAGAAACTTTATTTGTAATTTAAGATCTTTCCTCCTCATTCCCAAAAATACAAAAACAAAACCAAAACAAAACAAAAAACAAATCCAGATGACTTTACTAGAAAGATATATTATCCATTTTATACAAACTCTTCCAGAAAAGTAAGGGGGAAGAAATATCTCTGTACTCTCTCTACGAGCCCATTGTTATTCTGATAACTGAATCAGATAAAAATATTACAAGAAAATAAAACGATTGCTCAATATCCCTTTTTGCCCATAGATACAAAAATTCTTTAAAATACTTAGCAAATTTAGTTTAACAATATATAAAAACAATAATGCATCATTGTCAAGGGTTTACCCCAAAGTTGCAAGGTTGGTTTAATACATAAAATCAATCAATATAATTAATCATATTAACAGACTAAAACATAAAATCATCCTTTGATCATCTCAATAGATGAAGAAAACGCATCTGACAAAATCCAATGTCCTTTTCTGATGAAAACTTTCAGTAAACCTATAATAGAAGAAAATATCCTTAAAAATATAAAAATCTATACAAACATTTCAACTAACATCCTGCTTAATGGTGAAAGGCTATCCCTTTAGGTTAGGGAAAAAGCAAGGATGCTATTATTACTTCTTTCAATATCTGATTGTTTACTGCTAGTCTATAGAAAAACCAATGATTTTTTTTGGTATATTGTTTTTATATCCTGCATACTTGATAAACTCAATTACTTACTAGTTCTAATAGTTTTTTTTTTTAAGATTATTTATATTTTCTACCTAGGAGATAATGTCACTGCAAATACAGACAGTTTTACTTCTGTAATGAGGAGTCAGACTTTATATTTTGATCTTTGATGGCTGACAGCTTTTAAAACTCTCTCCTCTCTCTTCCCTTTGTGCCCCACATCTGGGCAAGAAAGCTTGGTCGCATAATCTTAGGGAATTCTCCTTTGGTGCCAGTGGGGGATTTAACCAAACAAACCCCTGCCCTCATGTAGGAATACTCACCCTGGCTCTGCCCCCTAATCACAATCAAAGCCCTGAACCAATCTCCTTTCCTTTCTCTCTAGCCCTTTCAGACCCACTTGAGAGGCCTTTGCTCTCCCCAGAGACCTCAATTAATGTAGGTAATAAATCTTTTCATACCCTTTTAGTGTGTGTGTGGCATCATCAGTCTTAATATCCAAAACAAATTTTGCATGGGAGTCCTTTTTGCCTTTGCAAAGTGTCGATGACAACTTCTTCCTTTCTAGACTTGTTGTATTTTATTTTTCTTTCTTGCTTTAGTTCACCAGATGGACTCAATTCAAATTCTAAAAATGTGCAAAGGGTCTGAAGAAGATATTTGGATGATAAATAAGCATATGAGAAAATGTTCCATACAATTTGGCATTAAAGAATGCAACTTACAACAGTAAGATACCTCTACACATCTATTAGAATGGCTAATACACAAAATATTGGTGATACCAAATAAAGGTGAGAATGCGAAGTGTAGTATTACCATATGATTCAGCAATCATGCTCTTAGTTACTTAACCAACTGGTTTGAAAAATAATGTCAACACAAAAACTTGAATTTGAATATTTATAGTACCTTTATTCATAATCACAAACCTAGGAGCCACTGAGATGTCCTTCAACAGGTGAATGAATAAGCAAAATGTAGTACATCCATACAATGAAATATTCAGCTAGAAACACAAATGAGTTATGAAAACACAAAGAGGTGTGAACAAATCTTCAGTGCATATTGCTAAGTAAAAAAAAATCCAGTCTTAAAAGGCTGGATGATTCCAATTGTATGTTGTGCTGGAAAAGGCATAACTATAGAGAGTATAAGCAGATCATTGGCTGCCAATGATTCAGGATCATGGAGCAGCTGAATAGGTGAACGATCTGGGGTTTCTTTAGGGTAGTAAAACTATTCTAAATGATCATATAATCTGTGAATACAAAAGTAGGCGTTTGTTAGAAATAATAGAGCACAAATAATAATTTTAATGTATGCAAATTTTAGAAAATCATTTAGGAGGTGGGGGCATCCCAAGATAAAATGCAGAATATGACAAAAGAATCTATGCATTTTTAAAATATATGAAACTAACTCACCAAAGGATGTGGAGGGATAAGGTGTTAACTTAAGCAACTTTGAAAATATGTGGAGTCTGTAAAACTAAAGACAAAAGGAAGTGCACATAAACATTGTTCTCTAGTTGATAAAGTTGTTTCCATGGAGTATAGGTTCATGATTCTGAAACCACTATGCATGTGTACTGGAGATGAACTATTAATTGATGGCAGATGATGGAAGCTAGGTTTCTCACCGATAGAGTGGGAGGTTATACAAAAGCAAGAGGAACTGGAATGATCACTGTGATAATTGATTAGCTTTAGAGACATCAGTATTAACTCATGTTCAGCATAATATGCATACAGGTGGTTGGATATAGAAATATTCAGAAATATGTGTATATACATGGGTTAGTATAATCACAATGCCTCCTTACTCTATCAACTAAGAGAGTCTAGAAGCAATGACACCCCAGTAGCAACAAGCATACCTAACACCTAAATCTTGGTTGCTCATGCCTTCTCCAATAAAGAAAATAAGGGCTTCTTGGAGAAATGACTGAGGAGTAGGTGTTTATGATAAGCCTGAAGTATCCTGCAGTACTATAAAGTAAAAAAGTGCTTAAAAAATTCTACAATGATGTAGGTATCCCAAAGTAATACTGATATGGGAGCCAATTGAAAGCGCTCCCAATGACCAAAGCTGGTATGATGTGAGCAAGATAATAAAGTAATATTGGGTTTATAAAACAAAGTATATAAAACAAAGTATAAAATAAATAACCATGGGACCATACTCACATAAATGATCAAATAAACAAATAAATGAGGGAGAATAGATAAGTCTTCCAAGCAAAATTCTAAATAATCTATGTATATAACCCACCTCTAAGGAGGTGGAGATATAACTTCACACTCATTAAATGTGGACTGTACATTGTGAATTTCTTCAAAAGAGTAGATTATGGAAAGGGAAGAAAAGAAAAAGGAATAACAGTATAGTGAATAAACTTGACAAACACCACAATTAACATCAACAGTGGTATGACCAAGGGGAAGTCTTTTATATTCTTTGTGATTCAGTTTCATCACCTAGAAAATGAGAAAAATAACAGTAATTTTCTTAAAAGGACTGCTTTCAGAATGAAATGTGTTAATATGTGTGAAATGCTTAAAACAAGATCTAGTCTAAAAATACTATATATTTTTCCACTATTATTAATAAGGTTACAGTTGTATATTCAAGGCCAATTTCAGAGATTCTCTTAAAGAAGCTGAATGTGAGCAGAAGAAATGAAAGAAGTCATATTCCAGGGAGAATATTGTACAGGCATACTTTATTTTATTGTGCTCCACTTTATTGCCCTTTGCAGATTTTGCATTTTTTACAAATTAAAGGTTTGTGGCAACCCTGTGTTAAGCAAGACTGTTGGTGCCATTTTTCCAACAGCATTTGCTCACTTTGTGTCTGTGTCACATTTTGGTAAATCTCAGAATGTTTAAAACTTTTTCATTATTTTTAAATTTATTATGGTGATCTGTGGTCAGTGATCTTTGATGTTACTATTGTAATTGTTTTGGGGCTCTATGAACACACCCATATAAGACTGTGACCTTAATTGATAAATGTTGTGTGTATTCTGACTGCTCCGTGACTCTTTCCCTCTCTATGGGCCTCCCTATTCCCCAAGACACAACAATAATGACATTAAGTCAGTTAATAACCTTACAATGTCTTCCACGTATTCAAGTGAAAGGATGAGTCACACATCTTTCACTTTAAATCAAAAGCTAGAAATGATTAAGCTTAGTGAAGAAGACATGTCAAAATCTGAGATAGAATGAAGGCTAGGCCTCTTGCACCAAACAGTTAGCCAAGTTGTGAATGGAAAGGATATGTTCTTGAAGGAAATTAAAAGTGCTATTCCAGTGAACATGCAAATGAGAAAATTTTAGTGGTCTGGAGAGAAGATCAAACCATCCACCACATTCCCTTAAGCCAAAGCCTAATCCAGAACAAACCCTTAACTCTTCAATTCTATGAAGGCTGAGAGAGGTGAGGAAGCTGCAGAGGAAAAGTTCAAATCTAGCAGAGGTCGGTTCATGAGGTTTAAGGAAAAAAACCATCTCCATAACATAAAATGCAAAGTGAAGCAGCAAGTGCTGATTTAGAGCTACAGCAAGATATCCAAATATCTAGCTAAGTTAATTAATCAATGCAGATGAAATAGCCTTGTTTTGGAAGAAGATGCCATATAAGACATTCATAGCTAGAGGAGAAGTCAATGCCTGGCTTCAAAGCTTAAAGAACAGGCTAACTCTCTTGTTAGTAGCTACTGCAACTGGTGACTTCAAGTTGAAGCCAATGCTCATTTACATTTCAAAATCCTAGTGCCCTTAAGAATTATGCTAAATCTACTCTGCCTATGCTCTCTAAATGGAACGACAAAGCCTGGATGACAGCACATCTATTAAAAACATGGTTTACTGAATATTTTAAGCCCACTGTTGAGACAAACTACTCAGAAAAAAAGGTTCCTATGTTTCTGCTCCTAGACAATGCATCTGGCCACCCAAGGGCTCTAATGGAGATATACAATGAGATTCATGTTGTTTTCATGACTGCTAATACAGCATCCATTCTGTAGCCCATGGATCAAGGAGTCATTTCAACTTTCAAGTCTTATTTATTTAAAAAATACATTTCATAAGGCTATATAGCTGCCATAGATAGTGATTTCTCTGGTGGATATGGAAAAAGTAATTGAAAACCTTCTGGAAAGAATTCACCATTCTAGATGCCATTAAGAACATTCATAATCATGGGAAGAGGTAAAAATATCAACATGAACAGGAGTTTGGAAGAAGTTGATTCCAACCCTCATGGATGACTTTCAGGGATTCAAGATTTCAGTGGAGGAAGTAACTGCAGATGTGGTAGAAATAGCAAGAGAACTAGAATTAGAAGTGAAGCCTGAAGATGTAACTGAATTGCTGCAATCTCATGATAAAATTTTAACAGATGAGGTGTTGCTTTTCATGGATGAGCAAAGAAAGTGGTTTCTTGAGATGGAATCTACTCCTGATGAAGATACTGTGAAGACTTGAAATGACCACAAAGAACTTAGAGTATTACATAAACTTAGTTGATAAAGCAGTGGCAGTGTTTGAAAGGACTGAGTCCAATTTTGAAAGAAGTTCTTCTGCGGATAAAATGCTATCAAACAGCATTGCATACTACAAAGAAATTGTTCTTGAAAGGGAAAGTCAATCAATGCAGCAAATTTCATTGTTGTCTTATTTTAAGAAATTGCCACGGCCACCCCAACCTTCAGCAACAACTACACTGATCAGTCAGCAGCCATCAGCATCAAGGCAAGACCCTCTACCAGTAAAAAACTATGACACACTGAAGGTTCAGATGATGGTTAGCATTTTTTACCAGTAAAGAATTTTTTTTTTAATTAAGATATATACATTGTTTTCTTCAGACATAGGGCTATTGCACACCTAATAGACAGTATATTTACAGTATAGTGTAAATATAACTTTCATATGCACTGAGATACCAAAAAGTTAGTGTGACTTGTTTTATTGTGCATGTCTGTAACTGAACCCACAGTGTATCCGAAGTATGCCTGGATATGAGAAATCTAACAGCATATGCAGTTTGGGGAATATTTAAAAGTGCTCTGCCTCTCTCAGTGTCTCAAAGTAATATCTAGACAAACCTGGGTTATTGCAATAGGAGTGTTATTTACATTCAATTGTCTCTGTCAGTGCCTACTGTTCTAGATGCTCTATACCGATTAATCTTTTCAATAAACCCAAGGGATATGTATATTATTACTGTTGGGAAATAGTTCTCCCTGGTTCTCTCACATCCCTGCATGTCTGGTGACAGCTTTTATTCCAGATAATATTTTTACACATGTTAGTACAGAAAACAGCCTTCAAAGATAGAGATAATGTCTCCTTCACAGGCAGATGGTAGATTTGTTTGCTGTCCAGAAAAATAAAGATAATTTCTACATTTGAGCAATGCTTGGTCAGCTTTCCTAGCAAACCTCTTATAAAAGTGGGAGGGGGTGTTCCCAAGCTTAGATTTCCTCAGTTGGGACATAGACTTCTGTGTACATAGCATTTACCTGGACCCATTGCTACACTGACTGTAAGGTACTCCAGGGCCAAGGGAAACCTATGGGAACATGAAGCTCATACTGCCTTCTGTGCCATGAGTAAGAGAGTCTTTTGTCTCTGATTCAAGAATCTCATGTCTTCTGCCAGCACCTATGAAAATGCAGTACTTTAACTTGTTATCTTGCAAGTAGGGTAAAATCTCAGATTTTTCATGGTACTTGACAATTATCATCATCAAATCCATTTTTTCCAGTTGAGGAAACTGAAGATTCACTGAATCTTAAGAGACTTGTCCAAGGTCACACAGAAAGTGGAGGAGTTGGATTTTGAATCTGAACATTCTGGTTCCAGACATTGCACACATAGCCATTATGCTGTACTCTTACCTGGTAATTTTCTAATATACATGAAATTGACTACATGAATTGGAAATAATGTCACAAATCTATTTGCTCTGCTAAACTGTAAAATTGTCAATGTTTGATCAATGTAAAAAAATAAAACGAAAAATGCCTGTATCTTCTCAAAGAAAGTTCTAAGTTCTGTAAATCCCTCTCCCCCTACCCACTAAGATCTCCCTGACCCCTATATTTCTGCCAGGAATCCTAGTTAATATACCAAAAGACAGAAATATGCCATCATTGTCAAGGGCAGTCTGATTAATTTTGCTGATTAAAGTGTCTTTCTAGCAGAAGGTTATTTTTTAATGAGCAGTCACACACGCTGTAAACACTTGCTCTGTTGAACCTTAGCAGCACTGATAAGAATGCAGAATGGGCCAGGAGATTTGAATATACTTATTAAATCTGGAAGTCTCCGTAAAGTATTTTCACCCATCTGTGTTTCTTTTCCCCAGCCAAAGGCAACTTATTCTTCCCTTTCCACTCTGAAGACTTCTCTCTTTGAGATAGAAACAAAAGTTTAGCTTTCTCTGTGTTACTTGTTAGTAACGAATAATCTTTTCTCATCAACAGGTTTCTCTATTCTTTTAACTTTCTCTGACTCTAAATAAAAACACTTCCCTATTGGCGACTCTTAGAATTAAAAAAAAAATAAAGCCATTCATTTTACTTTTTATTCTAGTATAAAACTTGTATTTACACCACAAATTTTTTATGTCCTCCATTCTATTACTTGTACATTTAAAAAAAACAAAACAAAACAGATCTTTGGAAAGATCACTTGAAAACACTATTTTCTGGGTATGAACTTATTTTGTTGCCTCCTTTAGAGTTCTCTTTCCCCAGCCTTTGTCTAACTAACTCTTACTCATTCCTCAAGCCCTTATATGAAGTTTATCAAGGATAGCTTCCCTTCAAGTCCAGGTTAAGTGGTCCACTTACATTTACTGTGTTATCATCAACTTCCCCCCACACAGTACTTGTGACTATGTTTTTCTTGTCTGTATTCCTCTCTCTATTTCTCATTAGATCATAAGCTCTACAAGGGAAGGCACTCTCTCTATAGCACTAAGCATAGGGTCTGTCACATAGCAGCCACTTAAATATTTATTGAATGAATGAAGGAAACATGGTGCTTTATTCCTATTCTCCAACTCCTCCTTGATACAATGTGCAGTGTATTATTCATCACATAGTCCTGGTTGCTGTTATGAGAACTTTCTAATGCAATCCATCTTCTCTTCGAACTTCATACTAAAAAATCATATCTCTTTCGTATGAAGTCATAGACTCTGCTATCCAAAATACTAAGGGACATATATGCTTTTATCCAACTCTTTGCTCCTTGTCGCAATTTCTAAAATAAAATGGTCAATTTTGTTCAATGTTTGTTGACTTTGAACTGACTTCAACTTTAACAGTCAGTTTCTCTTTGATGGTCATATGAGAATCAGAAGAGCACCAAAGTTTCCAGATAATTTCTCCCTGCTACCTGGACATGATACTGTCAGCAAAGAAATTGAGGGGTTATTATATGGATGAGCTTGTTTTCAGATAGTTGAAAACCCTTTTCACCTCTCTCCAGTCACTTACCTATATTAATATATGTTAATAGGCATATTTATTAATATAGACATATAGCATTAATGTATATTATGAAAAAATATATAACATATATGTACATATGTATATTGCTTATATTACTGTTATAATTTTTTAGAAGTCAGTATGAATTAATTGTGCAAGCAGTTGTATAGTAGATGGGGGAATAGCATGAAAGTCTCATTTTAAAAGCTCAGCTATACCTAGAATATAAGGCAGTACTTTGGGATTCATTTACTAATTAATACAAAAATATTTACTGAATACCTACTATGTACTAACACTGTTCTTGTACTTGGTGATTCAATGAGGAAAAGATCAATAAAAATTTTGGCTCTCATGGATCTTACATCTTAGCAGAGAAAGTAGAAAAGAAACAAATAAATCATATAATTTTAATAAATGATAAAATTTTTAAAAATCAGGAATATATGAAAGATAGAGAACCAGACTGGGTAAAAGAGTGGTACCTATTTTAGAAAAATTAAAGAAAGCCTCTCTAAGAAGTTAAATTTAAGTAGATTTATGAATGCCAGGAAGGAGCCAATCACATAAATACTCCTGCATCTAGCATAGCACCTTCTGTATCAATTCATTTTATTCTATGCAGCCATAGCCTCCTTCTAAACTGCACATCCATTTGATCATAGTACTTCATTCATTAAAACTTGTCAATGCCTTTCTTAGTAAAACATATAAACTCCTTAATATAGGTTTTATGATTCACTATTCTTATTTTTCCCAACTCTCTAGCTAGGCTACTTCACTTTCTGTTCTCTCCCTAATACTTATATTCTAGTCATAAAATGAATTCAGAACCTTGAAGGCACCATACTCTCTCATATTTATCACATTTTCTCTGACTAGAATACTTAACCTCTTATCTATTTACCCATTTTAGTGTTCATGAACACTCAAACTGCATCTAGAGTTTGACTGATTATGAATAAAAGTGTGATGAACCTTCCTGTACATATGTTTTGGTGAATATAAGAACTCACTTCCCTTTGAGGTGTAATTCCTAGATTCTGGTGTCTTTTGGGGGGAAGAGTTTTAGCTTCAGCTTCAGCTTTAACTTCTTTAAAATATAGAGTATGATTTATAGTTTATATATCTTCTTAACTCAATTTTGGCAAGTTAATAAAAAGTTTTTAAAAGAAAAAATCAAATAAACCAACCAAACTGTAAAAACAAAAAGAAAGTATCATGTGTTTTTTTCTGGTGCTTACAGTTTGAGAGAAGTAATAAAAGTTATTTAGAACTACAAATCTCCTTATAAAACAAAAGTTTTTATTTATTTATTTTCTCTTCTTACCCCAACACTTTTCCAGATTCTTCCCTAGACCAGAACAGTTTCCTATGTCTGTAATTAAATAGGATCCTGCTGGTCAATGTTCTAACAAGTCTTTTGATAAAAGAATTCAGCTATTTTCCTTCAAAGCAGACATAAATTCTGCTGAACAAAATAGCCACAGTGTGCTTGTTAATGACTGAATTTTACTGCTATATAAGTGGCTCCACTCACTTCCTTCCAGATAACACTCCCCCACTCCCTTTTGGCAATATCCAGTCAATTAAAGGCAAAATTGGTTTATCTGTATGTGGAGAGACAAGACTGTAAAAATTTAAAAGGAAATTATTGTGTTCTATTCATCTTTGTATATCGAGGTTTTAGTATGCTGTCTGTCACAAAAGTGCTCGGTAATGCTTGAAACAAAAATAAATTTTAGAAATTGGAAAGGGGCATAGAAGAAACAATTCTCTCATTTCAGTCTCTCAGTAAGTTTAGGATGAGAAATGGGTCTAGCTTGATAATTTAGTGACATATACCCATTTTTATGTTATGAAAACTTTCTGATAATAACTGTAGAAAACATCACTATCATTGGTTGTACTAAATTAACTAGGTTTAGAAAATTCCAGGTTACATGTTTTTTAGAAGAAAAATTGTGGTTTGATTTGAAAACATGGTGAATATCAGGCAAATCTTAAATGTTTAGGAAACTTAAACCAAATGTTTTATTCTATATACTCACCCTTGTGTTCCATAATGATTCTTATGAAAAGAAAATTATATTTTGGCATAACTGGATCCAAACAATAATATTAGAACATTGCATGAATGTTTA
This sequence comes from Eubalaena glacialis, assembly GCF_028564815.1. NCBI lineage: Eukaryota > Metazoa > Chordata > Mammalia > Artiodactyla > Balaenidae > Eubalaena > Eubalaena glacialis. The sequence goes on along the minus strand of NC_083725.1, from coordinate 47,406,619 downwards.
ATACCATAGCTTTCTGGATAATAAAAGGGTGTGACAGCTTCAATGCTCTCAATAAGTGGTCCGTAGTACAGTTGGTTAAAAATAAATCTCAGTTAACAATTTCCATATAAAGTAAAAATTCACCATATATTTAAGAAAGGAACAATGAAACCTTAACTTACAAATAGGTGGAAAGAACCATTTTCTTCTTTGAAGATCTGAAAACTTTAAAACAATTTTTGTTTTTAATGTGGAGATCAAAATTGTTTGGTTAAAGAGGTTAATTTGTCAGGTGAATAAGGTGACCTCTTGCCATTAAAAGGCATTAAGGCTAAAGCTATTGTACAAGAGCTAATTTTGTACAAGCCATGAATGATTCTAGACTATTTCATTTTACTTCATGTCATCTAAACAAGTATTTAATTGGCTACAATGTAGTTCAATTGAGACAATAAAAAGTATCATTGATTATAATCTCTATAGAACTCTAATGGCAACCCTTTTTTACTGTATTGGCAGGCAAAACTGCATGTTCTCTTTGTCTCAGGTTACTTACCACCCAAATGAGCAATTGTTAATGGAATCAGATCATTAGTTCCCCCTGTACTGATTTCCGTGTCACTGCCTGAGTGCACATTTCAATGGACAGAGAATATTGCAGGATGGCTTCTTCTTGTACATGAGGAAAAAATTTGGTAAGTTTTGATAAATGGCTCCACTTATAGAATGAAGAATTACCTAACTGAAAATGCTGACCACTGTGTTGGGAAGACTAATGACTGAGAGGAAGAAGGATGGTTCTTACCTGCCAAAGAAATAGGAGAAAATCTAAATTATTCAAGAAAAGGCAAATAATAATAGTAATAATAATGATAAAGCAGTAATAATAATTACACAATAGAAACTTAATGGTTATTGAGACGTTAAATGATCTACGTATAATGGCTTGATTAGCCCTCAAACAACACTCTGAGGTAAATGTAATATTTCAAAGATAAAGAAACTAAGGCCTAAAGGTAATAACACACTTATCAAATACTGTAAATGGATAGAACAAAGCTCAATCTCCTGAAAGATTGAGAGGCCATACTGTTGTTTACTAGTAATGTCCAACAATATTTTATTCTCTGTTATTGTGTCTTTACGTGCTTTCTTTCCTTGCTGTTATTGATTATGAAGTTCTGTTTATTGTCAGTGTCTCTTACTTGAACTGTAACACATTTAAAAATTAACTGAGCTATAGTAGGAGCTCAATTTTTCAAAGGGAGTAGCTGAATAAATGAAAGAATGAGTGACCAGTAATTGTCAGCAAGAATATAAACATTCAATGACATTACCAGGATCTCAAATGACTTATATAGAGCCAAAGAAAATATGACATGTTCTAGTTTTTTTTCTTTCTCTCATTACTTCCTGGGTTGTTAAATATACTGTTAAGTGCATTTTAAATATACTTTTATGTGTTCCTGAGGTCATGAATTAAGGAAAGTGGTATAAATTTGGTGTTTGAAATATATTAAAGGAAGGAATCTTTTAGTGAATTCCTTTGTAGGGTGAAAAATCTTCGACTTATATTTATCTTTTCTGTAGATCAGATTTTTGTTTTTAGTGAAGTACAATCAGCTTTATAAAAATATCTATATTCCCTTAGTAATTGAAGGAGCAAAGAAAAATTTGAGGATCAAAAAGAAGTAAAGTGCAAATCACACAATTAGTAGCTAGTGAGTACACATACATACACACTCCACACCCTACTTTGTTATTACTTTTTGAACTTCAAGGTGTGGGAAGTAACAGTCTACAGGAAGATACACACACACACACACATACACACGAACACACACATACACACACAAGGAGATGTAGTTGGGTTAATTAATTTTTGTACCCAAGGTAGACCAATTCACTCCTAAATCCTTTTGTAAAGGAGTAAACATCATATGGTTTTTAGTGGAAAGGGAAAGGGAGTGAATGGAAGTAATAATATGGAAACATCACTTAGTCTTAGGTAGTCTTATATAAGTGGCTTTTTTTCTTCATGATACACCTGGTTATCAACAGTGCTCCAGAAAAGATGCAAACTGTTCCATATAAGAAAATAAAACATAGGCAAGTTGACCCATTAAAACACATACACACACACACACACACACACCAAACAAAACAATATGTTATATACTTAAAAATTAAATACATGTACTTAATTTGAAAAAATATTCAGCACACTGTTCCCTCAAATAGCAAATTCCTATGTTTATTTTAATTAATTAATTTGCCTCAGGCAAATTCCTTCTCTCCTGACACATCTCTCCCTTACCTAATGTGTGTCCTACCTAATATTCCATATATCCTACCTACCTATGTCCTACCTAATATTCTGAAGAAGAAACTTTTCTTTCCAAGTGCTTGTCCTTGATTTTGACAATACCCTTTACTTGCGACTACCATTCATAGCCAAACAGATATCAAACTGCAACGAAGTAACAGGCATCAGTGTCCTATGGGCCATGAAAGTGGGGCTGGGTGTGGGTAAATCAAACCTGCCATCTCACAGGAATGAATGTAGCCTAGGAGGAATAGTAACTAGAGGAAAAGTACACTGAATACCACCAGAAGCATGAAAAAAAATTAACCAGTGACAGAAAGAAAAATCCTACACAAATAGTGTGTGTAATGAAGCAGTAACTTTCTTAGGAGGAACTAATAGAATTCAGAGGACATCTGCTAGGAGGTATTCTTTATTGACGCCCCCCCCCCGCCCCCTGCCTCACAGTTGTGAGCCAGATGCCCCTGAGATACATAAGCCTGTGTTCCTACTCTTCAGTAGTATGTTGGATCTGGTAGTTGTGAAGTTGTGCCTGTTCATTCATTGTTTTAGCAAATATTTATTGAATATTTAACATGAATTTAGAAAAATATGTTAAATGAGATCTCTGACCTCAAGGGAACCTGCAGGGTAACTGAAGAACTAAGACATACACACACCAAAATAAAATATTCTTTTAATGCAATTCGTCACAGAGTTTAGAATTGCTGGCATTAGAAATGCACCTTAGAAATTCTTTATTGGTTTTTCTGCTACATTCCCAAGAGGTGGGATTTTATGGAAGTATTTTAAGAATTAATACCAGTATTAAGGGAAAGGCTAAGCTCATTGAAATACCTTCTTCCTACCATTTTATAGAGAAGCTGAGTTGACGTTAGTATCCCAAGAGCATTTGCTAGTAATTAGCAGAGCTGAGATCAGGAATAATTAAGTGCCAGTGTGTGGTAAAGGTAATATGTACTGCCTGATTTCATATGGGAGGGGTATTTGATCAATACACATATAGCACCAAAGTATAGCCTAATCACATTTGAAAGCCAGGTACTAAATCTGTTATGCACAACTGAATACACAAATATACCATGTTAAGGATTATATGCTGAAAATAATTAATTTTAGAATATTTAGTAAGGGCTGGATTTACCGGTCTATTTTTCTATCCTGAGGGGCTCAAAAAAATGTTATCCCAGGGCTCAGCCTCATTTCAGTATTAGCCTAAGGAATATGTAATTAGGAAGGTAAACATTATATACAGTCATGTTATTAACGTCAAAGGTAAAAACAATGACTTTTGTGTAATCTACATTTTTTCCATAGCTTATCTCCATGAGCACAAATTATTAAGAATTAGCATTCTTTCATTTTCATTGGGCTTTCAAAACTAATTTTCTGTATAAATTTAATAGACTTAAAGTGGATGAGTAGGGCAGAACGACTAAACTAAACAGAATTTTATTTCCTCAAACTATCTTTATATGGTATTTATGCACTCACTCACTTAAAACAATAATTGAGAAAACAATATAATATAGTGGTTTGGCACAGGGTTTCATGAATAGATTCAGAGTTTAAATTCTGCACTCACTACCCATGAGTAGTGAAACAAGTTCTTTAACTTCTCTGATCTTTAGCTGTGTCTTGTGAAATAAGGGGATTACAGTACCATCGATCTTTCAGTATTTTTATAAAAGTAAAATTGTATGTTTAAAGTATTAGCACAGTTTGAAACACTTAGTAAACACTGAAGTGTTGATAGTGATTAATACCTGAGGCACTGTGCTAAGTACTGTAGATATGAGATAAACTACACCTTCCCAGGCTTATGGAAGAAGACGCATATATTAAATAACTGCTTTTAAAATATAAACTTGGGAAAAGCTCAGCCCTTATGAATTACTTTTAAGTAGTGGTAGAAAATGGAGGGAAGTTTATTTTAAACTGAAACGAGAAGCATGGTATAATGGGTACATTCTTTTTTGTGTGTGTTTTCCAGTATTTTTCAAGTGAGTAAATGGAAAATGTAATGTTATGGTTCAGGTACTATAAGAACACAGTCAATGGTGAGGTTGAACTGTTCTGGAAATCTAGAGGTGAACAGCTCTGGAAAGTATTTTATGATTTAGATTCTCCACAAGTGCTCCAATTCTTTCTAGAACTTGGATGAAAGCCAATTGAGGATTGAGGGAGGACTCAGTGTCCTCAGGAGCTGGTACTGAGAAGCATATAATCCTCTCTCTCTTAGCGTGGGCTACCATAACAAAATACTATAGACTGGGTGGCTTGAACAAAAGATATTTTTCACAGTTCTGGAGGCTGGGCAGTCCAAGATCAAGGTGCCAGCAGATATGGTTCTTGGTGAAGTTCTCTTTGGGGCTTATAGATGCACACCTTCTTTCTGTACCCCCGCCTGGTGGAGACAGGAAGCTCTGCTGTCCCTTCATATTTGTATAAAGGCACTAATCTCATCATGGGGTCTCCACCTTCATGACCTAATCAAAATCTAGTTACCTCCCAAACACCGTATGTCCCAGTATCAACACATTAGATATTGGGGCTTTAACATATGAATTTGAGGGGATACAAATATTCAGTCTATAATACTATTCTTAATATAACTGGTACTTTCTATGTTAGGTCAGAAATGAATTTTTTCTTCCTCACAGGTTGCCTGTAGCCTTTTTCAACTGCCAGGCTTGCCTGCATGAATCTTGGAAACTGAGAATCACACACATTTGAATTGCTTTTCATAGACATCACAAAATTGAGCTTAATTTACTATCAGCTCTTTAAGAACAAGAACTGTCTTGTTTCACAGTTTGTCCCCATTGTTTTTCAGAATGCTTGACAAATGAATGTAATTAATAAAATTAAATTCATTTCTTCTATTTAACAAACGTATTGAGTGTCTTCATGATACAAACTGTGAAAGGTGCTGTTAAAGATAAAAACTGGAAAAGGATACAATTTCTGTTCTGAAGGAGCTTATAATTTAATATAGAGACTGACAGAAGTTACTAATATTTTCAAGGTAAAATGGGGAAGCTGCTTTAATAATGGCAAATCATCGAGAAAGACAAGAAATAATACATTAGTTAGTGTGGATCAGAAGAATCTCCCAAAGGAAATCTGAGATACAGCTTCAAGAATGAATAGGATTTTGGTAGGTAGAGATGTAGGGAAGGTTGGGGGAACTGTCTGAAGAAGGATACAGAGGTATGAAAATGATTCTTAAAAACCAGGTATAGAGTTCGGTCCTGCTCCAGCCTCACAGGCTTCCTCCCTGCACAGCCTGTGAGCAACAGCCCTTCCCTAACACCTGACTGGGCCTCTGGGGTGAGAAGGTGCTGCATGAAAGGAAATCTGAGGAACAGAGAACTTAATTGCCTGTTCCAAGATCACAGAACTACCGTGTAGCTGACAGGGTCTTGGTGCTCTGGCCAGGTGTCTGGCCTTAGCCTCTGAGGTGGGAGAGCCAAGTTGAGGTCATTGGCGCACCAGAGACCTCTCGGCCCCACATAGTATCAAATGGCGAAAGCTCTCCCAGACACCTCCATCACAACGCAAAGACCCAGCTCCACTCAAAGACCAGCAAGCTACAGTGATGGACACCCTATGCCAAACAACTAGCAAGACAGGAACACAACCCCACCCATTAACAGAGGGGCTGCCTAAAATCATAATAAGTTCACAGACACACCAAAACACACCACTGGATGCGGTTCTGCCCACCAGAAAGAAAAGATCCAGCATCACACACCAGGACAGAAGCACCAGTCCCCTTGACCAGGAAGCCTACACAATCCCTGAACCAAATTTACCCACGGGGGGCAGATACCAAAAACAATGGGAACTACGAACAAACTGCCTGTGAAAAGGAGACCCCAAACACAATAAATTAAGCAAAATGAGAAGACAGAGAAATACACAGCAGATGAAAGAACAAGGTAAAAAGCCACCAGACCAAACAAATGAAGAGGAAATAGGCAGTTTACCAGAGAAAGAATTCAGAGTAATGATAATAAAGATGATCCAAAATCTTGCAACTAGAATGGAGAAAATAAAAGAAACGTTCAACAAGGACCTAGAAGAACTAAAGAGCAAACAAATAATGATGAACAACACAATTAATGAAATTAAAAATTCTCTAGAATGAATCAATAGCAGAATAACTGAGGCAGAAGAACGGATAAGTGACCTGGAAGATAAAATAATGGAAATAACTACCACAGAGCAGAATAAAGAAAAAAGAATGAAAAGAATTGTGGACAGTCTCAGAGACCTCTGGGACAACATTAAACGCACCAACGTTCGAATTATAGGGGTATCAGAAGAAGAAGAGAAAAAGAAAGGGACTGAGAAAATATTTGAGGAGATTATAGTCGAAAACTTCCCTAATATGGGAAAGGAAAGAGTCAATCAATCCAGGAAGCACAGAGAGTCCCATACAGGATAAATACAAGGAGAAACACACCAAGACACATATTAATCAAACTATCAAAAAGTAAATACAAAGAAAAAATATATTAAAAGCAGCAAGGGGGAAGCAACAAATAAAACACAAGGGAATCCCCATAAGATTAACAGCTGATCTTTTAGCAGAAACTCTGCAAGCCAGAGGGAGTGGCAAGACATATTTAACGTGATGAAAGAGAAAAACCTACAACAAAATTACTCTACACAGCAAGGATCTCATTCAGATTCAACAGAGAAATTAAAACCTTTAGAGACAAGCAAAAGCTAAGAGAATTCAGCAAAACCAAACCAACTTTACAACAAATGCTAAAGGAACTTCTCTAAGCAGGAAACACAAGAAGAGGAAAACACCTACAATTACAAACCAAAACAATTAAGAAAATTATAATAGGAACACACATATCGATAACTATCTCAAATGTAAATGGATTAAATGCTCCAACCAGAACACATAGAGTGGCTGAATGGATACAAAAACAAGACCCATATATATGCTGTCTACAAGGGACCCACTTCAGACCTAGGGACACATACAGACTGAAAGTGATGGGATGGAAAAGGATATTCCATGAAAATGGAAAACAAAAGAAAGCTGGAGTAGCATTTCCCATATCAGACAAAATAGACTTTAAAATAAAGACTATTACAAGAGACAAAGAGGGACACTACATAATGACCAAGGGATCAATCCAAGAAGAAGATATAACAATTGTAAATATTTATGCACCCAACATAGGAGCACCTCAATACATAAGGCAAATGCTAACAGCCATAAAACGGGAAATCGACAGTAACCCAATCATAGTAGGGGACTTTAATACCCCACTTTCACCAATGGACGGATCATCCAAAATGAAAATAAATAAGGAAACACAAGCTGTAAAGGATACATTAAACAAGGTGGACTTAATTGATATTTATAGGACATTCCTTCCAAAAACAGCAGAATACACTTTCTTCTCAAGTGTTCATGGAACTTTCTCCAGGATAGATCATATCTTGGGTCACAAATCAAGCCTTGGTAAATTTAAGAAAATTGAAATCCTATCAAGTATCTCTTCTGACCACAACATTATGAGACTAGATATAAATTCCAAGAAAAAATCTGTGAAAAATATAAACATATGGAGGCTAAACCATACACTACTAAATAACCAAGAGATCACTGAAGAAATCAAAGAAGAAATTAAAAAATACCTAGAAAAAAATGACAATGAAAACATGATGACCCAAAACCTTTGGGATGCAACAAATGCAGTTCTAAGAGGGAAGTTTATAGCAATACAATCCTACCTCAAGAAACAGGAAACATCTCAAACAAACAACCTATCCTTACACCTAAAGCAATTAGAGAAAGAAGAACAAAAGACCTGCAAAGTTAGCAGAAGGAAAAAAATCATAAAGATCAGATCAGAAGTAAATGAAAAAGAAATGAAGGAAACAACAGCAGAGATCAATAAAACTAAAAGCTGGTTCTTTGAGAAGATAAACAAAATTGATAAAGCACTAGCCAGACTCATCACGAAAAGAAGAGAGAAGACTCAAATCAGTAGAATTAGAAATGAAAAAGGAGAAGTAACAATGGACACTGCAGAAATACAAAGGAACGTGAGAAATTACTGCAAGTAACTATATGCCAATAAAATGGACAACCTGGAAGAAATGGACAAATTCTTAGAAAAGCACAACCTCCCAAGACTGAAAGAGGAAGAAATAGAAAATATAAACAGACCAATCACAAGCATTGAAATTGAAAATGTGATTAAAAATCTTCCAACAAACAAAAGCCCAGGACACGATGGATTCACACGTAAATTCTTTCAAACATTTAGAGAAGAGCTAACACCTATCCTTCTCAAACTCTTCCAAAATATTGCAGAGGGAGGAACACTCCCAAACTAATTCTACAAGACCACCATCACTCTGATACCAAAAGCAGACAAACATGTTACAAAAAAAGAAAACTACTGACCAATATCACAGATGAACATAGATGCAAAAATCCTCAATAAAATACTAGCAAACAGAATCCAACAGCACATTAAACGGATCATACACCATGATCAAGTGGGGTTTATCCCAGGAATGCAAGGATTCTTCAATATGTGCAAATCAACCAATGTGATACACAATATTAACAAATAGAAGGATAAAAACCATATGATCATCTCAATAGATGCAGAAAAAGCTTTTGACAGAATTCAACACCCATTTATGATAAAAAGAGTCCAGAAAGCAGGCATAGAGGGAAACTACCTCAACATAATAAAAGCCATATATGACAAACCCACAGACAACATCGTTCTCAATGGTGAAAAACTGAAACCATTACCACTAAGGTCAGGAACATGACAAGGTTGCTCACTCTCACCACTATTATTCAACATAGTTTTGGAAGTTTTAGCCACAGCAATCAGAGAAGAAAAAGGAATCCAAATTGGAAAAGAAGAAGTAAAGGTGTCACTGTTTGCAGATGACATGATACTATACATAGAGAATCACCAAGATGCTACCAGAAAACTACTAGAACTAATCAATGAATTTGGTAAAGTAGCAGGGTATAAAATTAATGTACAGAAATCGCTTGCATTCTTATACACTAATGATAAAAGATCTGAAAGAGAAAATAAGGAAAAACTCCCATTTAGCATTGCAACAAAAAGAATAAAATATCTAGGAATAAACCTACCTAAGGAGACAAAAGACCTGTATGCAGAAAACTATAAGACACTGATGAAAGAAATTAAAGATGATACAAACAGATGGAGAGATATACCTGTTCTTGGATTGGAAGAATTAACATTGTGAAAATGACTCTACTACCCAAAGCAATCTACAGATTCAATGCAATCCCTATCAAACTACCACTGGCATTTTTCACAGAACTAGAACAAAAAATTTTACAATTTGTATGGAAACACAAAAGACCCTGAATAGCCAAAGCAATCTTGAGAAAGAAAAACGGAGCTGGAGGAATCAGCCTTCCTGACTTCATATTATACTACAAAGCTACAGTAATCAAGACAGTATGGTACTGGCACAAAAACAGAAATATAGATCAATGAAACAGTATAGAAAGACCAGAGATAAACCCAAACACCTGTGGCCACTTAATCTATGACAAAGGAGGCAAGAATATGCAACAGAGAAAAGACATTTTCTTCAATAAGTGTTGCTGGGAAAACTGGACAGCTACATGTAAAAGAATGAAATTAGAACACTCCCTAACACCATACACAAAAATAAACTCAAAATGGATTAAAGGCCTAAATGTAAGGCCACACAGTGTAAAACTCTTAGAGGGCAACATAGGAAGAACACACTATGACATAAATCACTGCAAGATCATTTTTGACCCACTTCCTGGAGAAATGGAAATAAAAACAAAAATAAACAAATGGAACCTAATGAAACTTAAAGGCTTTTGCACAGCAAAGGAAACCATAAACAAGATGAAAAGACTACGCTCAGAATGGCAGAAAGTATTTGCGAATGAAGCAACTGACAAAGGATTAATCTCCAAACTTTATAAGCAGCTCATGCAGATCAATATGAAAAAAACAAACAACCCAATCCAAAAATGGGCAGAAGACCTAAATAGACATTTCTCCAAAGAAGATATACAGATTGCCAACAAACACATGAAAGGATGCTCAACATCACTAATCATTAGAGAAATGCAAATCAAAGGTACAATGAGGTATCATCTTACACTGGTCAGAATGGTTGTCATCAAAAAATCTACAAACAATAAATGCTGGAGAGGGTGTGGAGAAAAGGCAACCCTCTTGCACTGCTGGTGGGAATGTGAATTGATACAGCCACAATGGAGAACAGTATGGAGCTTCCTTAAACACCTAAAAATAGAACTACCATATGACCCAGCAATCCCAGTAATGGGCATATACCCTGAGAAAACCATAATTCAAAAAGAGTCATGTACCACAATGTTCACTGAAGCTCTATTTACAATAACCAGGACTTGGAAGCAACCTAAGTGTCCACTGACAGATGAATGGATAAAGAAGATGTGGCACATATATACAACGGAATATTACTCAGCCATAAAAAAGAAACAAAATTGAGTTATTTGTAGTGAGGTGGGTAGACCTAGAGACTGTCATACAGAGTGAAGTAAGTAAGAAAGAGGAAAGCAAATACCATATGCCAACACATATATTTGGAATCTAAAAAAAAAAAAAAGGTTCTGAAGAGCCTAGGGGCAGGACAGGAATAAAGACGCAGATGGAGAGAATTGACTTGAGGACATGCAGAAGGGGAAGGGAGAGCTGGGACGAAGTGAGAGAGTGGCATGAACATCTATACACTACTAAATATAAAATAGCTAGTAGGAAGCAGCCACATAGCCTAGGGAGATCAGCTCGGTGCTTTGTGTCCACCCAGAGGGGTGGGATAGGGAGGGTGGGAGGGAGACGCAAGAGGGAGGAGATATGGGGATATATGTTTATGTATAGCTGATTCACTTTATTATATAGCAGAAACTAACTCACCATTGTAAAGCAATTATACTCCAATAAATATGTCAAAAAAAAAAAAGTAAAAACTAGGTATGGAGATGGTAAAGTTTGTAACAACATAAAACTTGGAAGAGTAGCTTACGACTAGATTTTGGAAAATCTAGAACACCATTGAAAGAGTGTGGGGATTTTCTGTAGGTAATGGGAGATACTGAATTTTTTAGGGAAAGAGGGACATATGTCTTCGCTTAGTTTTTAGCAAGATAAGTCATAAGGCCATATGACAGATAGATTGGAAAGTGATAGAACAGCTGAATCTCATTCAATAATCCAGAAAAATATGATTTAGGTAGGAACTTCTATAATGATAGAGAGAATGAAAAAGAGAGGGGCAGATAAAATAGCTCTTACTGTGGTAGAAATAGTAACTTGGTTTTGGAATGACCATCATTAAAATGTCTGCAAATAATAAATATTGGAGAGGGTGTGGAGAAAAGGGAACCCTCCTGTGCTGTTGATGGGTATGTAAATTGGTGCGACCCTCTATGGAAAAGAGTATGGAGGGTCCTTAAAAAACTAAAAATAGAGTTACCATATGATTCAGCAATCCCACTCCTGGGCATATGTCTGGAGAAAACTGTAATTTGAAAATATACATGCACCCCAAAATCATAGCAGCACTATTTACAATAGCCAAGACATGGAACAAAGCTAAAAGTCCATTTACAGATGAAGGATAAAGAAGGTGTGGTATATTTATACAATGGAATATTACTCATCCATAGAAAAGAATGAAATAATGCCATTTGCAGCAGCATGGATGGACTGCCATACTAAGTGAAGTAAGTCAGACAAAGACAAATATCATATGTTATCACTTCTATGTAGAATTTAAAATATGATACAAATGAACTTATTTACAAAACAGAAATGGACTTACAGACATAGAAAACCAACTTATGGTTACCAAATGGGAAAGGGGGTGGTGGAGGGATAAATTAGGAGGTTGGGATTAGCAGATACAAACTTCTAAATATAAAATAGATAAATAACAAGATTCTATTATATAACACACAGGGAACTATATTCAATATCTCATAATAACCTATAATGGAAAAGAATATGAAAATATTTATATATATATTTATATACACACACACACACCAGAAACTAACACAACATTGTAAGTCAACTATACTTCAATTTAAAAAATTTAAAAAAGGAAATAGTAACTAAATTATTTTAAAAGGAAAGCTTTTAAATATATGACCTTAGAATTTTTAGTTTGTGTAACTTGAAAGATGAACATTGCTATTAATCAGGATAGAAAACAAAGAATTAATAATAACAAGATAGTTAATACTCATATAGAGTTTTCTATGAGCTCAATATTTAAGCCTTAAAACATACCTCTGAGACATATATGCTCTTATTATTCCCATTTCTCAGAAGAAAAAACTAAGGACCAGGGAGGTTAAGACACTTGCCCAGAGTTAAGGAACTAGCTAGTGTCAGAGCTGGGATTCAAATTCATGTAGTCTTACACCTGAGTCCTGGTTGTTAATTACTGTGCCATTCTCTTTCCCGGAAAGAAAGAGGAACAAGTAGCCTGGGACAGAGAAGCAGTTGAGTTTTTAAGGTGTTGCATTTACAGTATTTTCTAGGCATCAGTATGGGGATGTCTAGCAACATTTTGTGGAAATTTAATTTTCCTGTTTATGAGAATAATTACAATATTATTGGAACAATCAATAGTGTCATCTCTGAAAACTGAAGACATAGGTATATTAAAAACGAATAAGAACTGCAAAGATTTTTTTTTCCCCCTTGATCTGAAAATGCAAAGAGTATGCGATGACCGTTTTTTATTGCTAGGTAACTGATTTACATTTTTATAAATCCATATACTATTTTCTCTTCAGTTTCTTTAATTTAGTTAAAATATGAGTGAAAATATCAGATTTAGTCTAGGTAGGTAAGAATTTTTAATCTGATTGAAGAAAGTCTACTGCCTCAGACATGAGTGTATATGAATATAAAATTCCCTTTGAACTCTAGTTAGCCTTTCTCCTGTATAGCAATTTCAAGCTGAACTCTCACCCATCATGTCTCCATCTCCTTGGCATATTGCTATCCATTGCTGTGGAAAGATAGGCACTTCAAGAGAAAGCACATTAGTTAAGCATCAGTTGCAACTTAATGGGCCACGGTTTGTGAATGATATTCTACAATGACATTATAAATCTTCTTTATAGACTGTTGGGGAATATGCTGTATCTCACTGAAAATCTCTGATGTAGACTCAGCTATCAATAATCTTTTCACAGAAGAGCCAGTTGAATAGATAGATATGTTTTGAGAAAAAAATAGTCCAGGATGAAACCAAAAATACAATAATGTAATGGGCTCTATATTGGAGTAAACATAGTCTGTTTTGAAAGAGATATAATGGAGAGAGATGGAAAGAGGGAAGGAGAGAGAATGAGAATTAATATAAACACATGAATCGCAAATGTTGTGTTATTTTTTCTGTCTTCTTTACTAGATGCTCACATCATTCCATCTTCAATCAAGTGAATAGCAGGTGGCATTTTTATGTGGCTGAAAGAGAAGATTAAATCAGCCAAGCGGCTAATACCTAGCTGTAAGCCTAGCCAGTCTTATCCAGCGATGACAAAACTGTGCCTGCATAACTGAGTTTGAATAAGATGCATTCACCCCATTTTTCTCTCAGTTATACTATATAAGTTATCAATGTTAGCAAGTTAGCAAGTGTTAGCAAGGATTAGGAAGCAGAGATGATTCAAAGAGGGCCTAGGTAAGACAGTAAATTCAGGAGCACAGAAAAGAGGCATCATCATTTCTCTATCATCTGATATCTATTTAAGATGAAACATACTCTTGAAATTTATAGGTAACATGGGCATTTAAGAGAAGAATGTCATGGAAGTGGAAATTTAGGGACTAAAATTCCTAATGATGTACCAAAGATTGTTAGAAAAAGTTTCATAAAATAAGGAACTGCTTATAACATACTGAGAAGAAAGAAAAAAGAGCTCAGAATGTCTGAAGGAGGGGAAAGTGGAGGTGCTTAATTATTTCATGCCTCTTTAGATTTATATTCATTTATTCAACATATATTGAGCATCTACCATGTACCCAGCACTGAACCAGGCACTAGAGATTCAGTAGTGAGCAAACCTTCAAAGAGCTTACATTCTGGTGGAGTCTTTGGGGAGAGGAGAGAAGGAGGGTGCGGAGAGACATAAAATAAATAAAATAAGTAATTAAAATATAAAGTATGTCAGATGGTTCAAAGAACTATGGAGAAGAACAGTGGAGTGAAAAAGTGGGTTAATGATGGAGAGAGGCCTACAATTCCAAATATGTTTTTTGAAGGAAGTTCACTGAAAAGAGGATATTTGAGCAAAGACCAAGAGTAGGTGAGAGAATAAGCCACCTGGACATCTAGGAAAAGAACATTTTAAGTACAGAGAAAAAATTATTCAAACTCTTGAGGCAGGAGTGGGTCTAGAATATTTGAGGGGCAGCAAGGACAATGTGGCTGGAATGGAGTGAATAGTAGGAAAGGTAGGAAGAAATGAGATGAGAGAACTGAGGGGCTTGAACAGCTCCTGTAGGACTTTGTAGGCTGCTGTAAGGGATTTGCTTTTATTTTGAGTGACATGGGAAGTTATGCTTCTATGTTGAAACTAAATTATGAGGGACAAAAACAGGAGAAGAGAGACATTAATATTATTACATTAATCCAGATGAAAGATAATGGTGGCATAAAACTGGGAGATAATGGTAGAGGTAGAGATCTGTGGTCAAATTCTTAATGTATTTGGAACAATGATGTTAATGGATATGAAAGAAAATGGTTTTTGACAGAATAACCAGAATACTGCATTTGCCACTTATTTAGATGGGGAAAACTATAGCAGAAGCAAATTTTGAGGGTCTGATCAGAAATATGACTTTCCTTATTTATTTATTTAGATTTTTAATTTTTTATGGGGGTAAAATTGGTATATAATGTAAGTTTCAAGTGTGTAACATTATAATTTGATATTTGTATACACATCAAAGTAAACAACATCATAAGTCTAGGTTACCGTCTATCACCATACAATTGACCCCCTTCACCCATTTTGCCCACCCACTCCCCAACCCCTTGGTAACCACAAATCTGTTCTCTGTATCTATGAGTTTGGTTTGGTTTTGTTTTCCTAGTGAAGCTCTATGGTGTTTGTCTTTCTCCGTCTGACTTACCATAATACTCTCAAGGTCCATCCATGTTGCAAATGGTAAGACTTCATTCTTCTTTTATATGTCTGCATAGTACTCCATTGTATATATATATAGCACATCTTCTTTATCCATTCATCCATTAAAGGACATTTAATTTGTTTCCATATCCTGTCTATTGAAAATAACGCTGAAATGAACATAGGGGAGTGTCTATTGTTTCAAATTAGTGATTTCATATTCCTTGAATAAATACCCAGAAGTGGAATAGCTAGATTATATGGCAGCTCTATTTTTAATGTTTTGAGGAATCCCCATACTGTTTTCAATAGTGGCTGCACCAGTTTACATTTCCTCCAATAGTGTAAGTGGATTCTTTTTCTCCACATCTTCACCAACACTTGTTATTTCTCCCTTCCTTCTTTCCTCCCTCCCTCCTTCCCTCCCTCTCTCCCTTCCTTCCTTCCTTCCTTCCTCCCTCCCTCCCCCCTTTTTCTTCTTTCTTTCACTAACCAACAAAAATTTATTTTCCATCCTCACCATACCCAAACATTTCATCTCTTTTGTGCATTTCACTCTCCCACTCACCCCTTCCCCTCTGATAACCAATACTGAGTTCTTTGTATCTGCGTTTTTGCTTTTGTTTGGTTTAGTTTGTTCTTTAATTTTGTTTATATTTCTTTGTTTATTAGTTTTCAATATTCTGCTTTTTAAATTGAAGTATAGTTGGTTTACAATATTATGTTAGTTCAGGTATACAGCAAAGTGATTCAATTATGTATATATATATATTTTTTGAGATTATTTTCCATTGTAAGTTATTACAAGATATTGAATATAGTTCCCTGTGTCATACAGTAAATACTTGTTGTTTATCTGTTTTATGTTTATTAGTTTGTATCTATTAATCCCCTCCTCCTAATTTATCCTCCTCTTTCCCCTTTTGTAATGATAAGTTTGTTTTCTATGTCTGTGAGTCTCTTTCTGTTTATAAAACAGATTCCACATATAAGTGATAGCATATGATACCTGGCGTTCTCTGTCTGGCTTCCTTCCCTTAGGATGATATTGTCTAGGTCCATCCATCTTGCAAATGGCAATATTTCATTCTTTTTTATGGCTGAGTAATATTCCGTATATATATATATATGCATATATATACCACATATATATATCATATATGTATATATATATATACCACCTCTTCTTAAACCAATAGTCTGTTGATAGGCACTTTTGGTTGTTTCGATGTCTTAGCTATTGTAAATCGTGCTGCTATAAACACTGAGGTGCATGTATCTTTCTGAATTAGAGTTTTCACCTTTTCCACATATATGCCCAGGAGTGGGATTGCTAGGATCATATGATAGCTCTATTTTTATTTATTTTTTAAGGAACTTCCATACTATTCTCCATAGTGGCTGCACCAATTTCTATTCCCACCAACAGTGTATGAGGGTTCGTTTTTCTCTACACTCTCTTCAGCATTTATTATTTGTGTTCTTTTTGATGATAGCCATTCTAACAGGTGTGAGGTGATACCTCATTGTGTGGTTTTGATTTGCATTTCTCTAATGATTAACATTGTTGAATGTCTTTTCATGTTCCTGTTGGTCATCTGTATGCCTTCTTTGGAGAAATGTCTATTTAGGTCTTCTGCCCACTTTTTGATTGGGTTGTTTGTTTTTTTGATATTGAGCTGTATTAGCTGTTCATATATTTTGGATATTAACTCCTTGTCAGTTGCATCATTTGCAAATATTTTCTCCCAGTCCATAGGTTGTCTTTTCATTTTGTTTATGGTTTCCTTTGCTGTGCAAAAGCTTTTAAGTTTGATTAGGTCCTATTAGTTTATTTTTGCTCTTATTTATTTTGCCTTGGGAGACTGATCTAAGAAAATATTGCTCTGATTTATGTCAGAGAATGTTTTGCCTATGTTCTCTTCTAGGAGTTTTATAGTGTCATGTCTTATATTTAGGTCTTTAAACCATTTTGAATTTATTTTTGTATATAGTATGAGAGTATGTTCTAATTTCATTGATTTACATGTACCTGTCCAGATTTCCCAACACCACTTGCTAAAGAGACTGTCTTTTCTCCATTGTATATTCCTGCCTCCATTGTCATCAGTTAATTGACTGTAGGTGTGTGGGTTTATTTCTGGGCTCTCTATTCTGTTCCATTGATCTATATGTCTGGTTTTTGTGCCAATACTGTGCTATTTTGATTACTTTAGCTTTGTAGTATTGTCTAAAGCCTGACAGGGTTATGCATCCAGCTTTGTTCTTTTTCCTCAGGATTGCTTCATTAATTTTGGGTCTTTTGTAGTTCCATACAAATTTTAGGATTATTTGTTCAAGTTCTGTGAAAAATGTTGTGGGTATTTTGGTAAGTATCACATTAAATCTGTTGATTGCTTTGAGTGGTATGGCTATTTCTTCCAATCCAAGAGCATGGTACATCTTTCAATTACTTTGAATTATCTTCACTTTCCTTTATCAATGTTTTATAGTTTTCAGTGTGTAAGAGTTTCACCTCCTTGGTTAAGTTTTTTCCTAGGTATTTTTTTTTTTAATGTGATTTCTGATTAGTGTTTTTGTCTTCTTTGGGTAAGTACTCAGAAGTAGGATAGCTGAATCATATAGTAGTTCAATTTTTAATTTTTTGAGGAATTTCCATATTGCCTTCCATAGTGGATACCCCAATTTATATTCCCACCAACAATGTATGAGAGTTCCCTTTTCTCCACATCCTCGCCAACATTTGCTACTTTTGTCTTTTTGATGCTAGCCATTCTGACAGTGTAAGATGATATCTCATTGTGGTTTTGATTTGCATTTCCCTAATAATTAGTGATGTTAAACATCTTTTCATGTGCCTGCTGGCCATCTCTATGTTTTCTTTGGAAAAATATCTTTTTAGCTCCTCTGCCAGTTTTTACTGATGTTGTTTGCTTTTGTTGTTGTTGAGTTGTATGCAGTCTATATATATTTTGGATATTAACCCCTTGTTGGATGTATCATTTTCAAATATCTTCTCTCATTTGGTTGGTTGTGTTTTTTTTTTTTTTTTTTTTTTTTTTTTAATTGTGTCACTTTGGGTGTTCACAAATTGCTCAGGGGTGACCTGTTGAGTGATGGACAACGAACCAAAGTGAGAGTAGGAACTCTTTTATTTTTTTTTAAAATTTATTTATTTTATTTATTTATGGCTGTGTTGGGTCTTTGTTTCTGTGCGAGGGCTTTCTCTAGTTGTGGCAAGTGGGGGCCACTCTTCATCGCGGTGCGCGGGCCTCTCATTATCGCGGCCTCTCTTGTTGCAGAGCACAGGCTCCAGATGCGCAGGCTCAGTAATTGTGGCTCACGGGCCCAGTTGCTCCGTGGCATGTGAGATCTTCCCAGACCAGGGTTCGAACCCGTGTCCCCTGCATTGGCAGGCAGATTCTCAACCACTGCGCCACCAGGGAAGCCCGGTTGGTTGTGTTTTTATTGATGGTTTACTTTGTTGTGCAGAAGCTTATTAGTTTGATATAATTCCATTTGTTTATTTTTGCTTTTTTTTCCCTTGCCTGAGGAGACATATCTAGAAAGATATTGCTAAGACCAATGTCAAAGAGCATATGGCCTTACAGGTTTTAAATTCAAGTCTTTAATCAATCTTTAGTTAATTTTTATGTATGGTATTAGATAGTGGTCTAGTTCATTTATTTATTTATTTTGCATGTGGATATCCAGTTTTCCCAACATCATTTGTTGAAGAGACTATCCTTTTTCCATTGTACGTTCTTTGCTCCTTTATCCTTTAATTTTCCACATACACATGGGTTTATTTCTGGGCTCTCATTTCTGTTCCATTGATCTATTTATCTGTTTTTCTGCCAGTACTATGCTGTTTTGATTACTATGGCTTTCTGGTACAGTTTGCAGTCAGAGGGTGTGATGCCTCAAGCTTTGTTCTTTTTTCTCAGGATTGCTTTGGCCATCTGGGATCTTTTGTGGTTTCATATAAATTTTAGAATAATTTGTTATATTTCTGTGAATAATGTCCTAGAAATTTTGATAGAAATTGCATTAAATCTGTAGATTACTTTAGGTAATTAAGACATTTTGTTAATGTTAATTATTCCAATCCATGAACACAAAATAGGTTTTTATTTATTTATTTGTATTGTTTTCAATTTCTTTCAACAATACCTTGTAGTTTTCAGTGTAGAAGTCTTTTACCTCCCTGGTTAAATGTATTCCTAGGTATTTTATTCTTTTTGTCATGATTATAAATGGGATTGTTTTCTTAATTTCCCTTTCTGCTAGCTCATTGTTAACATATAAAAATGAAAGAGGTATTTGTATGTTGATTTTGTATCCTGTAATTTTACTGTATTTGTTATTTCTAATAGTTTTTTTGTGGAGGCTTTAGAGTTTTATATATATAAAATCATGTCATCTGCAAATAGTGACAGTTTTACTTCTTCCTTTCTAATTTGGATGCATTTTATTTGTGTTCCTTGCCTAATAGCTCTGGCTTCAACTTCCGATACTGTGTTGAATAGGAGTGGTGTGAGTAGGCATCCTTATCATGCTTCTGATCTTAGAGGAATAGATTTCAATTTTTCACCATTGATTATGATGTTAGCTAGGGGTTTGTAATATATGGGCTTTATTATGTTATGTTCCTTCTGTACCTAATTTATTGAGAGTTTTTGTCATAAATGAGTATTGAATCCTGTCAAATGCTTTTTCTGTGTGTATTGCGATGATCATATGATTTTTATCCTTCATTTTTTTAAGGTGGTATATTATGTTGATTGATTTGAGGTTGTTGAAACATCCTTGCATGACTGAAATAAATCCCACTTGGTCATTCTATATGATCCTTTCGATGCATTGTTAAATTCAATTTGCAAATATTTTGTTGAGGATTTTTGCATCAATATTCATCAGAGATATTGGCCTTTAATTTTATTGGTGTTATCTTTGTCTGGTTTCGGTATCAGGATGATGTTGGCCTTGTAAAATGAGTTAGGCAGCATTTCCTTCTCATTAATACTTTGGTATAGTTTGAGAAGAATAGGTATTAAATCATCTTTGAATGTTTGGTAGAATTCACCTATGTAGCCATATGGACCTGGACTTTTGTATTTTGGGAACTTTTGATTACTGTTTTAATTGTTGTACTAGTGATTGGTCTATTCAGATCTATTCAGGTTTTCTGTTTCATCCATATAAGTCTTTCAAGGTTGTATAATTCCAAGAATTTGTCCATGTCTCCTCCTTGGATGTCCAGTAGGTTTGTGTATAGCTGTTCATAATATTCTCTTATAATCCCTTGTATTTCTGTGGTATCTACCATTATTTCTCCTTTTTCACTTCTGATTTTATCAGACCTTTCTTTCTCTCTTTTTTATCAATGAATCTACTTAATGGGTTGTTGATTTTATTTATCTTTTCAAAGAACCAACTCTTAGTTTCATTGATCTTAACTACCATCTTTTAACCTCTATTTCATTTATTACTGCTTTGATCTTTATTATATTCTTCCTTCTGCTAACTTTGGGCTTCATTTTCTTCTAGGTCCTTTAGGTATAACATTATATTGTTTATTTGAGATTTTTCTTTTTTATTGAGGTAGGCCTGTGTTGCTGTAAACTTTCCTCTTAGTACCACTTTTCCTGTATCTCATAGCTTTCAGTATATTGTATTTTCATTTTCATTTGTCTTCAGGTAATACTTTATTTCTCCTTTGATTTCTTCATTGACCTAGCAGTTGTTCAGTCTCCACATATTTGTGACTTTTCCAGTTTAATTCTTGTACTTGATTTTTAGTTGCATTCCATTGTGATTGGAGAAGATGCTTGATATGATTTCAATCTTAAATTTCCTGAGACTTGTTTTGTGTCACAACATATGGTGTATCGTTGAAAAATTTCCATGTGCACTTGAGAAGAATATGTATTCAGCTGTGTTTGGATAGAATGTTCTGTACAACTCTATCAGATCCATCTGTTCTAATGTTTCATTTTAGACTGCTACTTCCTTGTTGACTTTCTGTCTCGATGTTCTATCCATTGATGTTAGTGGGATGTTAAAGACCCCTATTATTATTGTGTTGCTGTCAACTTCTCCCTTTAAGTCTATTTTTTAAATTGCTATATTTTGCATTAAATTATAGTTGATTTACAATGTTATATGTGTTTCAGATGTACAGTATAGTGATTCAATATTTTTATAGATTATACTCTGTTTAAAGTTATTATAAAATATTGGCTATATTCTCTGTGCTGTACTATATTCTCTGTGCTGTATATTCTTGCAGCTTATTTGTTTTATACATAGTAGTTTGTACCTCTTAACCCCCTACCCCTATCTTGCTATGTCCATCTTTCTTCTCCCCAGTGGTAATCACTGCTTGTTCTCTATACATGTGAATCTATTTCTGTTTTGTTATATTCATTAGTTAAATTATTTTTTAGATTCTAATTTAAGTGATAACATAGAGGATTGGTCTTTCTCTGGGTAATATTTCATTGTATAAATATACTACATCTTCTTTATACATTCATCTGTTGATGGACATTTAGGCTGCTACCATACCTTGGCTATTGTACATAATGCTGCTGTGAACACTGGGGTGCATGTATATTTTCGAATTAATGGTTTTATTTTCTTCAGATAAATACACAGGAGCGGAATTGTTGGATCACATGGCAGTTCTCTTTATTTTTTGAAAAACTTCCATACTGTTTTCCATAGTGGCTGCACCAGTTTACATTCCCACCAACTGTGTTCACTTTTCTCCATGTGTTCACCAACACTTCTTATTTGAAGAGTTTCTGATGATAGCCATTATCACAGGTGTAAGATTATATCTCATTGTGGTTTTCATCTGCCATTACCTGGTGGTTAGCAATGTTGAGTCTCTTTTCATGTTCCTGCTGGCCATCTGTATGTCTTTGCAAAAATGTTTATTCAGGTTTTCTGCCTATTTTTTAATTGGGTTGTTTGATTTCTTGCCATTGAGTTGTATAAGCAATTTATGTATTTTGGATATTAACCCTTTATCAGTCATATCATTTGCAAATATTTTCTCCAATTCCATAGGTATCTTTTCATTTTTTCAAAGTGTACTTTGCTGTGCAAAAGCCTTTATTTTTGCTTTTATTTCTTTTGCCTTATGAGACAACTCCAATAAAATATTTCTATGATTTACATCAAAGAGTATTCTGCCTATGACATAATTCCTTATAGGAATCTAATGGTTTCAGGTCTTACATTTAGGTCTTTAATCCATTTTGAGTTTTTTTTTTTTTTTAATATGATGTGAGAAAATGTCTAATTTTATCCTTTTACATGTAATCGTTTAGTTTTCCAGGCACAACTTATTGAAGAGACTGTCTTTTCCATGATGTATATTATTGCCTCTTTTGTCATAGCTTAACTGACCATAAGTGCATGGATTTATTTCTTGGCTCTCTATTCTGTTAAATTGATATATGTGTCTGTTTCTGTACCAGTACCATACTGTTTTGATTACTATTGCTTTGTAGTATAGTCTGAAGTCAAGAGATATGATACCTCCAGTTTTGTTGTTTTTTCTCAAGATTTCTTTGATGATTCAGGGTCTTTTGTGTTTCTGTATAAATTGTGGGGTTATTTGTTTAAGTTCTGTCAAAAAAGTTATGGGTATTTTGATAGTTTTTGTGTTAATCTGTAGGTTGCTTTGGGTAGCATGGATCTTTTAACACTATTAATTTTTCCAATCCAAGAACATGGGATATCTTTCCATTTCTTTGTATCATTTTCAAATTCCTTTATCAGTGTTTTATAGTTTTTAGAGTATATGTTTTACATCTCTTTGGTTAAGTTTATTCCTAGTTATTTTATTCTCTTTGATGTGATTTTAAAAGTGATTTTTTTTTTGTTTGTTTTTTGTTTTTTTCTCTTTCTGGTATCTCATTATTAGTGTTTAGAAAATCAAAAGGTTTCTGTATATTAGTTTTGTATCCTGAAAATTACAGAATTCATTGCTTAGTTCTAAAAGTTTTTTTGTGGAGACTTTAGGGCTTTCTATATATAGTATCATATTGTCTGCAAATAGTGACAGTTTTATTCTTCCCTTTCAAATTTGATGCCTTTTATTTCTTTTTCTTGACTGTTGTGTCTAAGACTTCCAATACTATGTTAAATAGAGGTGGTGAGAGTGGGCATCCTTATTGTTTTTCTGGTTTTAGGGAGAAAGATTTTGACTGTTGACCTTTGAATATGATGTTATCTGTGGATTACTCAAAATTGACCTTTATTATGTTGAGTTTTGTTCCCTCTATACTACCTTGATGAGAGTTTTTATCATGAATTGATGTGGAATTTTATCAAATGCATTTTCTGGATCTACTCAGATGATCACATGATTTGTATCTTTCATTTTGTTAATGTGGTGTATCACATTGATTGATTTGTTGATATTAAAACATTCTTGCATCCCTGGAGTAAATCCCACTTGATCACGGTGAGCGATCCTTTTTATATATTGTTGAATTTGGTTTGTTAATATTTTGTTGAGAATTTTCCATCTATAATTCATCAGAGATATTGGCCTTGTAATTTTTTTTTTTGTAGTGTCTTTTTCTGGTTTGGTTATCAGGGCCTCATAGAATGAATTTGTGAGTGTTCTCTCCTCTTCAATGTTTTGGAATAGTTTGAGAAGAATAGGTATTAGCTCTTGTTTATGATTGGTAGAATTCTCCTGTGAAGCCATCTTGTTCTGGACTTTTGTTTACTGGGAGATTTTGATTGCTAATTTAATTACACTACTGGTGATTGATCTGTTCAGATTGTTTATTTCCTCTTTAATGTTATATTTCTAGAAATTTATCCATTATTTTCTGGTTTTCTAATTTGTTGGTATATACCTCTTTGTAGTATTCTCTTATGATTTTTTGTATCTTAGCAATATGTTGTAATTTCTTCTCTTTCATTTCTTAATTTGTTTATTTGGGTCCTCTCTCTTTTCTTCTTTGATGAGCCTGGTTAAAGGTTTATCAATTTTGTTTATCTTTTCAAACAACTAGCCCCAGGTTTCATTGATCGTTTCTTTCCTATAGTATTTTTGTCTCTATTTTATTTATTTCCTTTCTGATGTTTATTATTTCCTTCATTGTGTTGACTTTGGGATTTGCTTGTTGTACTTTTTCTACTTCCTTTAGATGGTAGTGTAAGTTGTTTATTTGAGATTTTTCTTGTTTATTGAATTAGGCCTGTATTGCTCTAAACTTTACTCTTAGAAATGCTTTTACGGAACTCCTTGGATTTTGGAAATTGTTGTTTTTATTTTCACTTGCCCAGAGGTATTTTCTGACTTATTCTTTAATTTCTTCATTAACCCATTGATTTTTTTATTTGCATGTTGCTCAGTCTCCACATATTTGTGTTTTCCCCCCTTTTCTTCCTGTAATTTATTTCTAGTTTCATGCTGCTATGATTGGCAAAATGCTTGATATAATTTCTATCCCCTTAAATTTGTTGAGACTTGTTTTGTGGCCTAGAATGTAATCTACCCTGGAGAACATTTCACTTGCACTTCAAAAGAGTGTGTATTCTGCTGTTTTTGTGTGGAATGTCCTATCAATATCTATTAAGTCGAACTTGTCAATTTTATCATTTAAGACCTCTGTTTCTTATTGATTTTCTGTCTGGATGATCTATCCATTGATACAAGTGGGTTGTTAAAGTCCCTTATTATTAGAGTATTTTCTCAGTTTCTCCATTTATGTTTGTGAATATTTGCTTTATATAGTTAAGTGCTCCTATGTTAGGTGCATATGCATTAATGAATGTTACATCCTCTTCTTGTATTGATCCCTTTATCAATATATAAAGTCCTTGTCTTTTGTTATAGACTTTGTTTTAAAGTGTACTTTGTTTGATATGAATATTGCTGCTCCAGCTTTCCTTTCATTTCCATATGCATGGAATATTGTTTCCACATCCTCAATTTCATACTGTGTGCATCCTTAGCTCTGACGTGAGTCTCTTGTAAGCAGCATATAGATATGTCTTTTTTTTTCATCCAATCAGCCACCCTATGTCTTTTGATTGTAGTATTTAGTTCATTGATGTGTAAATTGATTATTTGTAGGTATGTACTAATTGTTATTTTGTTACTTGATTTCTAGCAGTTTTGTTTTGTTTTTTTTCTTTTTTAGTTCTTCTCTATTTTTTCTTCTTTTCATTTCTTCCTTTGTGATTTGATGATTTTCTTTAGTGGTATGCTTGTGTTCCTTTCTCTTTAGTTTCTGTGTATCTATTGTAGGTTTTTGATTTGTGGTTACCACGGGGTTCATATATCTTAACTTTTGCCTATATCTATTTTAAACTAATAGTCATGTATGTTCAAATACATTCTAAATGATCTCCATTTTTTAGTCCCCTCCCTAAAGTTTTGTGGTTTTGATGTCACATTTATATCTCCATGTCTTCCCTTATCAGTTTGTTGTAGTTATAGAATATAACTACAATAACTATTATACAATATTTTGGTTTTTAATCTTCATACTAGCTTATTTAAGTGGTTGATCCACAACCTTTACTATATATTTGCCTTTACTAGTTGGATTTTTCCTTTCCTATAAATTCTTACTTTTTGTTGTAGCCTTTTCTTTTCCACTTAGAGAAGACCTTTTAACCCTTCTTGTAGGGTTTGTTTAGTATTGATGAACTCTTTCAGTTTTTACTTATCTGAGAAATTCTTTATCTCTCCTCTAATTCTGATTGATAATCTTTCTGGATAGAGTATCCTAGGTTGTAGACTTTTCCTTTTCAGCACTTTGATTATATCATGTCACTCCCTCTGACCTGCAAAGTTTCTGCAGAAAAATCAGCTGATAGCCTTGCAGGGGTACCCTTGTAAGTGACTCTTTGTTTTCCTCTTGCTGCCTTTAAAATTCTCTCTTTATCTTTAACTTTTGCCATTTTAATTATGATATGTCTTGGTGTGGGTCTGTTTGGGTTCATCTTACTTGGGACTCTCTGTGCTTCCTTTACCTGGATATGTTTCTTTCTTCAGGTTTGGGAAGTTTTCAGCCATACTTTCATCAAATACATTGTCAAACCCTTTCTTTCTCTTCTCCTTCTGGGACCCCTATAATGTGAATGTTGGTACCTTGATGTTATCCCAGAGAGCCCATAAACTGTTCTCATTTCTTAAATTTGTTTTCTTTTTCCTGTTCTAATGAGTGATTTCCAATATTCTAATCTTTCAGATGACTTATGCATTCTTCCATATCACCTAATCTGCTATTAATTCCTTCTAGTGTGTTTTTCATTTCTGCTATTGTATTCATCTCTGAGTTGTTCCCTTTTATATTTTATAGTACCTTGTTAAAATTCTCACTGTGTTCATTTATTCTTTTTCCCAGTTCAGTTAGCATTCTTATTGCTAATGCTTTGAACTCTTGATCTGGTAAATTAATCATCTCTGTTTCATTAGTTGTTTTTTCAGGATTTTTCCCCTTGTTCTTTTGTTTGAAACAAATTCCTCCATCTTCTCATTTTATTTAATTTTCTCTGTGTCTATGAACTTAGGTGAAACAGTTAACTATCCCATTCTTGAAGGGGTGTCCTTTTGTGGGAGTGATCCTGTGCAGTTTGTTTGTGCTCAATGGCTTTTGTGGGAGAGCTGGATTTGAAGTGAACATGGGTCACGTTTTTTCCTGGGTTGTGCTTGTGGCTATCACCTTTGTGGTTGTGGGGGGGGTGGGGGCGCTGGAGATAGAGTAGCTACAGCCAGAGCCAGGTGTGAGCCAGGGTTTCTCCTATGTTCAGTGGCTGTCACCACACTATTGGGGAGTGGGGTTGCATCCCAGGGTGCTGGAGCAGAAGCCCTTAGGGTAAGGTCTGAGCTGGTTCCATTCCCTAAGTTTTCACCCTCCCCCCTTTCAGCATGGCACATTCCCCCCTGAGGGGAGCAGCACTGGAGCAAGAGGGGCTAAAGTGGGCTTGTGTTGTGGGCTGGGGCAAATGTTGGGATAGTCTTGGCACACCAATCATAGCTCCATACCTCTCCTGATCTGCTGCCTCCACGAATGCCAGTAACAGCCACCCTTGCCTTGTTCCGATGCCATGCTGTGTCTGAGCTGGCTCCATCCGCACCAACTGCATGCTCTCTTTGGCAAAGGTAGCCTTCTCCCTAGTGTGGTGCTGTGATGGAGCTAGAGGTACTGGCATGGTTGCTCAGTGCAGGCCAGGGCTTGCACTGAGGTGGTTGTGGGAAACCAGCTAGAGTCCTAGGTAGTTTCAATCTGCTTCCTCCACCTTGTTCTCAGGAGTAAGCAACCATGTGCATGCTCTTCAGGAGTACAGTCTAGGTTTCTTACCACCCCCCTGTTAGTCCCACTTTTTCAAACCAGCTAAGGGGACTTATCTTCCTGGTTTGGACCCCATAACTTGGTTTCCCAATATGTGGTTCGATCTTCTCACTCCCCAGGGAGGATCTCTGAGCCTGTGTAATCCTTCTCCTCTTCTGTGTCCCCTCCTAGGGACACAGGTCCCGATCTAATCACTTCTCTTCCCTTCTTACCCAATTCCTGTTGCATCTTTCTTTACAACCTTGCTTGTATAAATCTTTTTGCCAGTCTCCAGTTTGTTTTCAGTGAGAATTGCTCCACATGTATTTGTATTTTTGATGTGTTCATGGGGGAAGTTGAATTCATGTTCTCCTATTCCTCCATCTTGATCTCTTCCCTCCCTTTAAGTCTGTTAATAATTGTTTTATATATTTAAGTACTCCTATGTTAGGCACATATATATTAACTAGTGTTATGTCTTCTTGATGAATTGCCCCGTTTATTATTATATACTGTTCATTTTTGTCTCTTGTTATCTTTTTTGGCTTGAAGTCTATTTTGTCTGATATGAGTATGGCTACAGCTGCTTTCTTTTGGCTGCTATTTGCTTGGAGTATCACCTTCCACCCTTTCACTTTTATTCTATTTGTGTCTTTAGAACTGAGGTGAGTCTCCTGGAAGCAGCATATGATTGGATATTGTTTTTTAATTTATCCAGCCACTCTATGTCTTTTGATTTGTGAATTCAATCCATTTACATTTAGGGTGATTATCGATAGAGGAGGACTTAGTACTGCCGTTTTATCTTTTGTTTTCTGGTTGCTCCATTCTTTCTTTTTTCTTCTGTTTCTCTCTGCCAGTTTGGTTTTGTTGTTTTCTATGATATCTTCTCAGTTTTCTCGTTTTTTTATGTTTCATGTCTCTGTTCTATGTTTATGTTTTGCCATTACCCTGATGTTTGTATAAAATAATTCTTAGATAAAATAGTCTTTTTTCTGCTGATAGCATCTTATTTTCATTTACCTCTATGAGTTCTGTCCTTTTTCTCTTTCCATTTTATGTTTTTGCTATCTTAAATGATCTCTCTTTATGTTGTGAATTTGTTACCAAACTATGATCACTATAGTTATTTTTCTGCTTTTTTTTCCCTCCCTTTAACCTTAGTATAATAGAGTGTTTAAAAATCTATTTTGATAGAGGGTTGCAGTTTTCCGGTTCTCTCTAGTTATCACATTGCTCAAAGCTTTCTGTATTTTGGCTGTTTTGCTTCTGATAGACGAGCTCCTTTTAACATTTCTTGTAAGGCAAGTCTAGTGTTGATGAACTCACTCAGCTTTTGTTTGTCTGGGAAAGGCTTAATTTCCTCTTCATATCTGAATGATAACTTTAATGGATAGAGTATTCTTGGGTGACAGTTTTTATCTTTCAGTATTTTGAGAATTTCTTTCCACTCCCTCCTATCCTGTAGGTTTCTGCTGAGAAATCTGCTAATAACCTAACAGGACTTCCTTTGTAGGTTACCATCTTTTTGTCCTTGGCTGCTTTTAAAGTTCTTTTTTTGTTATTTACTTTTGACAATTTTAATACTATGTGTCTTGGAGAAGGTCTTTTTGCATTGAGTTAATTAGGTATTCTCTTATCTTCATGGACTTGTATATCCAGTTCTTTCCCCAAGTTTGGAAAGTTCTTAGCTATTATTTTTTAAAATAACCTCTCTGCTCCCTTCTCCCTCTCTTCTCCCTTCTCCCTCTCTTCTCCTTCTGGTATACCCATTACCCTAATGTTGCCCTTCCTAGAAGAGCTGGATAACTCTTGTAGTATTTCTTCATTTTTTATATCTAATTTCCCTTTCCTCTTCCACTTGTATCATTTCTATATTATATATTCAAGCTCACTAATTCTCTCTTCCATAAGGTCTGCTCTATTTCCAATGTTTTCTAATGCATTTTTTATCTTGTATGTTGTGTTCTTCACTTGCAGAATTTCAGTTTGGCTCTGTTTTTAGAGTTTCAAGCTTTCTGGTAAAGTGTTCTTTATGTTCATTAATTTTATTTCTGATCTCATTAAACTGCTTTCTGTGTTTTCTTGTATCTCACTGAGTTTCTTCATGACAGCTGTTTTGAAGTCTCCTTCAGTTAGATCACAGTATTCTGTGACTTTAAAGTTGGTTTCTGGAGAATTGTCATTTTCTTTTTGTGGTGTAATGTTACTGTGGTTTTTCATGTTGTATGATGAATCGTTTCTCTTCTGGTGCATTTGATATTAATTGAGAGGTTAAGAGTTAGATTCCTTGCTTTTGTTTTCTGGTAGGTGACACTATCACTCAAATTTTTCATTTTTCTTACCTGAGATAACTCTGGATATATTTAGGAGTGGCACTTTCCAGCCTCCATTGTCTTTGTAAGAGGTGTGGCTCCATGCCTTCATTCTTGCTCCTTACATCACTGCCTTGCTTTTGCCAGATACATTGTCTTCATTTGGATGGTGGACTCTTTTCTTGTGTCTGGGATCCCCTGAGACACAGGCTCCCCCGTGGAGGTAGAGGGAGCTGGGGTCATACATGTGCCTCACTTTTCTGTTGTTGTAAATTTCACAAGCTCTGCCAGCTTGGCCCTGGGCTCTGGTGTGGTTGGGTGGCTGAAGTCTTTTGTGCTGTCTTCTCTGCTGTTACTGGGTTCTCTGAAGCTGTGTGCTTCACTGCTGTGGTCAGAGGGCTGGGATTGCAGGCATCCTCTCTGGTGTTCCTTCAGTTCTGCCTCCTCTGTAGGCTCCAGTCCACCCACCTTTAGATGTGCAAATGTGTAGAATTATCTGGGGCCCTGTTGTGTTGGGCAGAGGCACATTTGTTGAGTTATGAATGCTTTACTGTTTGAAGATTGAAGGGGAGAGACAAAGGTAAATTTTTCGTTCTGTCATGTTGCTGATGTCATGAGGTAATTTTGATTTCCCCTTTGATTTATTTGTTTACCCAGTGGTTGTTTACTAACATGTTGTTTAATCTACACATATTGTTGATTTTTCCAGTTTTCTTTTTTGTGATTAATTTTTCATTTCATACCATTGTAATCTGAAAAGATGCTTGATATAATTTCAATCTTCCTAAATTTATTAAGACTTGTTTTGTTGCTGCACATATGATCTATCACTTTAACTTGTACATTTCATATACATAAGTTTGGAGATAAGGAGAACTCTGACCTGAATTTATACATTTGAGAAATAGCATCATTAGATGGTAACCAAAACCATAAGATTGGATAAAATCAACAAGGCAATTAGTATAGAGAGAGAAGAGAAATTGTCCAAGTAATGAAACCTGGAATATTCTGACCTTAAAAGGTAAGGGAGATGAGAAAAAACAAGCAAAAGGGCCTGATGAGAGAGAAAGAGCTAGTCAGGTAGGAAAGAAAATTAGGGGAGTGTCAAATTTAGGAAACTAATCGCAAAAAGTTTTTTTTTTTTTTTCCTTCCCCATAGGAAGGAGTGATCAATGGTGTCAAATACTACCAATAGGGTCAAATAAAATGAAAACTGAGATTTAATAACTGGAATAAGCACCTCAGAGATATTGGTGACCTTAAACAATAGAAGTTACAATGAAGTAGCAGGAGGGAAATGTCTAAATTAGATGAGTTAAAGAAAAAATAAGAAGAGCCTATTAAATATTCAATCTGTCAAAATTATTGATGTTTGGTTGTAATTGAAATCCAGGGAATAATTTCAAAAGGATGGGCTCATGATTAGCTATTTGCACATAGTAGTGGTGTGCAGGGATATTTTGTGTCCTAGATGGCCATTTGTGCTCACTTAAAAGGATCTTCTACCAGTAATCTGTTATTGGTTACCACACCTCATGTGCCTATCTCAGTGTGAAGAAAGCTATTATTTGGAGATAAAGGACCAACATGAATGAGATGGTATAAGGCAAAGAAATGGAAAGTAAGAAAAAAAAAAAAACAAAAACAGAGTTGTTAAAGCAGAGATGAATTCTCAAACTTTAGCCAATGAGAGGTATAGCTCACAACTTGTAAGGAACAGCTGAAAGAAAGAGTTTTGAAAAAAAAAATCAAACTGCTTTATTTTTTTGGAGGTGTGTTCACTTTTAGACTTGGAGAGTCCCATGGCTTTACATGTTCATTTTTTTAAATATAAATCAGTAGGGAGGAATGAGACATGCTGGCAGATCATGTCTGTCTGATACCTTCTATCAAAACTTTGAACTTGGTAGTTGGCAGCAAAGAAACGTCACAATGTTCTTGCAGAATAAAGAACTCAACTCCTACACTAAACGTTGGGGGAACAGAATGGTTACCATGTTCATGGTAATAAAATGAGACTCAATTTATAATAGATGGTGATTTACAGAAAGGCAGTGAAATTGCATCTTTTCCATTATCGTATTCTTAAAGCTTAGCACAGAGTCAGACAAAAAGCAGTAAAAGAAAACAAAATAGTGAATGTGATATACCTATGTAATGTACAGAATAAAGGTAGAGTGCCATCCTGCTATGCACACAGACTGCAATATAAATGGTGCCCCCCTGCAGTTGTGCAAATTGGCATATCTATGCTTTCTTTAATAACTGAATGACTAGTATACTCTCTAACATTCATTAAGCTCTTATTGTGTGCTAGGCATGTTCTAAGTATTTTACACATAAGATCCTCCTTAGTCCATATAAATAAGACACTGAAGCAAATAACATTTTGATGTTTGTCCAAAATTGTGTAGCTGATAACAGAGGAGTCAATTCAGAGCTCAGTGTGTAGCTGGTTTTGGTAACTACAGATTCCTCTGTGGCAGTAGTCAGAGCTAAGGAGGTCATAATGATCATAATACTGATGCATTCATTTGTTCTTAAAGTACTTACAGTCTAGCTGGGGGATGATTTAAACAAAGAAAAAAGCAAAATATTACAAAGGGCAGTAGTGCAGAAATAGGGAAGACAGAACTTTTGAGGTTAGAATAGTTAAATTAGTATTTTCCAAAGGGAGGCACCATGAACTTGGTGCATGAGTAATAACGAAGAGAGAAGTAAGAGTAGACTATCATCAGATTAGAGAACCACATAGGGCTTATGTTCCAGGATATTTTCCTTACCATTTTGGTAGCTTTTAGGCTATTTTTTTATTCAGACAGAGGGAGCAGTCAGATTCTCACCTTACCTTGTGGGCTTTGAAACTTTTTGATGATTATACCATTTGGATCTCCTCTCAATCTTAACTGGGAGAAGGTGAGATACTTAGTTTTCAAAGGTAGTAAGTTTGAAAGAATAAAATCATAAAAGTTGCAGACTGTTTATATGTATATATATGTATACATATGTATACATACACATATATACATCTATCTATCTATCTATCATCTATCCATTTCTATATGTATGAGAATGCTAATCAAGAAGGCTGAACTTTCTGTGAAAATGGCTACAGTGTATCTGTTCCTTTCGATATCAGATAAGATATGGCTGTATTTTTCATAGACCTTCTGTAAGGATGTAAAAGAGAAACATTATGCACCCTTAGTTTCCTTTTGGGGGACTGCCCCACCAGGTGTCTAACTGTTTCTAGAGCCCTGGTTCTTTTTTCCACTTGAATAATTAAACATTTCTGAGAGTCACAAAAAATTAAGCTCCTAGTCTCTCTTTAAATGGAGAACTTAAAATAGACAATATTTAAGAAAAATTTTATTTCCTTTTTCCTCACCTCACTTCCATTCTCTGAAGATCTTTTTATTAGAGTTTTAGATTTTTCCTTTCAGGGGTATAGTGGAAAGTTTTAACTTGAATCCCTGAGTTTCTTTAGTGTTATAATTTCAACTAATAATAGCTAACACCTTTCTTTGAGTTTCTATAGCAGCTATTACAATGGTGATTAATGTTATTAATAATTTAGAAGGAACCACTATAGCTTTTTAGGTATGAAACAAATTGAAAATTTCAGCATTAATTGGACACTATTGTTAATGGCACTTTTGCTAATTCATGGTAAAGCCGACTTGTATTGCTTCATTAGGAACAGAAACGGAAAACTACACTGATGGGAATAATCTCAGTTTGCAGTAGTTTCTCAAATTTAGTAATATAACAAATGATACTTTATTCTGAGCATTAAAGCCTAAAACATCCAGACATCTGAGTATAAGAACAATCAGTTCAGTAGTAATGAGAAACTGGAAAAAAAGCATAATCTCTTATTTAGATTAGCATTAGATGTATTGCTCTTCAAGTAATCACATTTTTTTAACTTTTTATTTTATATTGAAGTATAGCCGATTAACAATGCTGTGATAGTTTCAGGTGCACAGCAAAGTGATTCAGCCATACATGTACATGTATACATTCTCCCTCAAACTCCCCTCCCATCCAGGTTGCCACATAACATTTAGCAGAGTTCCCTGTGCTATACAGTAAGTCCTTGTTGGTTATCCATTTTAAATATAACAGTGTGTACATGTCAATCCCAAACTTCCTAACTATCCCTTCCCCCCCACTCTTTCCCCTGGTAACTATAAGTTCATTCTCTATGTCTGTGAGTCTGTTTCTGTTTTGTAAATAAGTTCACTTGTATCATTTCTTTTTAGATTCCACAAATAAGGGATATTATATGATATTTCTCTTTCTCTGTCTGACTTATTTCACTCAGTATGACAATCTCTAGGTCCAGCCATGTTGCTGTAAATGACATTATTTCATTCTTTTTAATGGTTGAGTAATATTCCATTGTATATATGTACCACATCTTCTTTATCCATTCCTCTGTTGATGGACATTTAGGTTGCTTCCATGTCTTGGGTATTGTAAACAGTGCTGTAATGAACACTGGGGTGCATGTATCCTTTCGGACCATATTTTTCTCCAGATATATGCCCAGGAGTGGGATTGTAGGGTCATATGGAAGCTCTAGTTTTAGTTTTTTAGGGAACCTCCATACTGTTCTCCATAGTGGCTCTACCAATTTACATTCCCACCAAACATGTAAGAGGGTTCCCTTCTCTCCACACCCTCTACAGAATTTATGGTTTGTGGATTTTTTGATGATAGCTATTTGACAGGTGTGAGGTGATGTCTCATTGTAGTTTTGATTTGCATTTCTCTAATAATTAGTGATGTTGAACATCTTGTCATGTGCCTCTTGGCCATCTGTATGTCTTCCTTGGAGAAATGTTTATTTAGGTCTTCTGCCCATTTTTTTGATTGGGTTGTTTGTTTTGGTGATATTAAGCCACATGAGCTGTTTGTATATTTTGGAGATTAATCTTTTGTCAGTTGTTTTGTTTGCAAATATTTTCTCCCAATCTGTGCATTGTCTTTTTGTTTTGTTTATGGTTTCCTTTGCTGTGCAAAAGCTTTTGAGTTTAATTAGGTCCCATTTGTTTATTTTTGTTTTTATTTTCATTACTCTGGGAGATGGATCGAAAAAGATATTGTGATTTATGTCAGAGAGTGTTCTGCTTATGTTTTCCTCTAGGAGTTTTACAGTGTCTGGTCTCACATTTAGGTGTTTAACCCATTTTGAGCTTATTTTTGTGTATGGTGTTAAAGAATGATCTAATTTCATTTTTTTACATGTAGCTGTCCAGTTTTCCCAGCACCATTTGTTGACGAAACTGTCTTTCCACCATTGTATTGTCTTGCCTCCTTTGTCATAGATTAATTAACCATAGGTGTGTGGGTTTATTTCTGGGCTTTCTATCCTGTTCTATTGATCTATATTTCTATTTTTGTGCCAGTACCATATTCTTTTGATGACTATAGCTTTGTAGTATAGTCTGAAGTCAGGGAGCCTGATTCCTCCAGCTCTGTTTTTCTTTCTCAGGATTGCTTTGGCTATTCGGGGTCTTCTGAGTTTCCATACAAATTTTAAGATTTTCTGTTCTAGTTCTGTGAAAAATGCCATTGGTAATTTGATAGGGATTGCATTGAATCTGTAGATTGCCTTGTGTAGTATAGTCATTTTGATGATTTTGGTTCTTCCAATCCAAGAACATGGTATATCTTTACATCTGTTTGTGTCATCTTTGATTTCTTTCATCAGCATCTTATAGTTTTCAGAATACAGGTCTTTTTTCTCCTTAAGTAGGCTTATTCTTGGTATTTTATTCTTTTTGATGCATTGGTAAATGGGATAGTTTCTTGAATTTCTCTTTCTGATCTTTCATTGTTAGTGTATAGAAATGCAACAGATTTCTGTTTATTAATTTTGTAACTGTCAACTTTACCAAATTCATTAATGAGCTCTAGTAGTTTTCTGGTAGCATCTTTAGGATTTTCTATGTATAGTATCATGTCATCTGCAAACAGTGACAGTTTAACTCCTTCTTTTTCAATTTGGATTCCTTTTATGCATTTTTCTTCTCTGACTGCCGTAGCTAGGATTTCCAAAACTATGTTGAATAGAAGTGGTGAAAGTGGACAGCCTTGTTTTGTTCCTGATCTTAGAGGAAATGCTTTCACCTTTTCACCACTGAGTATGATGTTAGCTGTAGGTTTGTCATATATGGCCTTTATCATGTTGAGTTATGTTCTCTCTTGACCACTTTCTGGAGAGTTTTTATCATAAATTTGTGTTGAATTTTTCCAAAAGCTTTTTCTGCATCTACTGAGATGATCATATGGTTTTTATTCTTCAATTTGTTGATGTGGTGTATCACACTGGTTGATTTGTGGATACTGAAAAATCCTTGCATTCCTGGGATAAACCCCTCTTGATCACAGTGTATGATCCTTTTAATGTGGTGTTGGATTCAAATTGCTAGTATTTTGTTGAGGACTTTTATGTCTATATTCATCAGTGGCATTGGCCTGTAATTTTCTTTTTTTGTGGTATCTTTGTCTGGTTTTGGTATCAGAGTGATGGTGGCCTCATAGAATAAGTTTGGGAGTTTTCTTCCTTCTGCAATTTTTTGGAACAGTTTCAGAAGGATAGGTGTTAACTCTTCTCTAAATGTTTGATAGAATTTGCCTGTGAAGGCATCAGGTCCTTGACTTTTGTTTGTTGGGAGTTTTTTAATCACGGTTTCAATTTCAGCGCTTGTGATTGGTCTGCTTATATTTTTTATTTCTTCCTAGTTCAGTCTTGGGAGACCAAGTAATCATGTTTTAACCAAAGCACATGGACGGGAAAGCCATTACATACATAGATATTT
The DNA here is from genome assembly GCF_028564815.1 of Eubalaena glacialis. Classification (NCBI taxonomy): domain Eukaryota; kingdom Metazoa; phylum Chordata; class Mammalia; order Artiodactyla; family Balaenidae; genus Eubalaena; species Eubalaena glacialis. The sequence continues at coordinate 47,369,627 of NC_083725.1, read as the reverse complement.
TTAAAAACACAATAAAATTTAAATGTGTCTATTCTTTAATTACAGAAAAAGAACATGCTTTAAGTTAGGTTAGGTATACTTCAAAAGTTTCAGGATTATATCTAATTTCTTTCTAATATCTTGGGGCTCATGTAGTTTTTGTTTTTTGCTCCATTATTAAGAGGTGATACTAGTACTGGCAGCCTAGAATATTTCTTGACATATATGGAATAGAGGAATTAGGTTTTAAAAATGTGGGTGAAAAGTGGATCAAGAATATTGGTAGGAGAGATGACAGGAAAGAAGATGAATTGGGCAGTTATTTTAGTGACCTTGGAGTTTCCTGTCACCACACTTGAGTGTCAGAGAAAATTTCTCTTTACTTCGGACTCCAATCATCTTCTGCCCATTTTGTTTCTGCTGTATTTCACTCTAGGTTTGACCTCTTTCAAGAGACCTACAGTTGAATTCCTCCCTGCCTATTGAACATCTCTAAATTACAATGTACTTAACATGCTTTACACAGAAATCTCCAACTTTCTCCCAAATCATTCCCTCCTTCTCTTGTCATTAATCTTATAAGTCACCTTTCTCCCAGCTGATCAGTTTTGAATATCTCTTTTTACCCAATTCAATTCATATCATGAATATTCCCTGAGTTGCTACTCAGACAATTGGGCTAGAACAGTAATCATAATATAGAGCTGCATTTAATAAGAATGATTGTTTTTTCAAAACACAAATGCCTTTTATGATGAAACAAAGAGAATTATTATTAAAATTACTTGGGACCACAGCTTAAGAATAAATTTCTAACATTGTAGAGGGCACTGAAGAACATTCAGAGAGAAGCAGCAAGTGGATATAAAAAGTTAACTCCAATTTAATTATTCCGGAGAGTAAACAAAACCGCATAAAAAGTAATGGGGTGGAATGTCTTTAAGCATGATGTCAATAATGAGGATCTTGTGTCTATGTGGCTGACATACAAATGTGGAAGAGAAGGAAATGGTGAGGCTTCAAAATCTTTCCTTTTGAGAAAGATTTACTCTAACTGGTTGCATTCTTTGAAGGAATAAGACAAACTCTAGAAAGTTTCAAGGGAGCGTCTCTTCTCTGAATTAAATTGGCACTGTATGCAAGTTGAAGGCAGTTTGTATGCAAACAAACACGGATTTGATGCAGACAAAGATGGATCTGAGCACCAGCTGTTTTTATTACCTCTCCGACCTTAGGCAATTTACCAGCCCTCTCTTATACACCCTCTCTAATCCTGATCGTTTTCATCAGTAAACTGACAATTATAATAAAACCTACCTTAACAGATTTTTGTGAGGATTACATTGGATAATGAATTTAAAATGTTTAACATAGTGACTAGGTAACAGTAAATGCACAACGACTATCATATACATTTATTAAATTCAAATTTAGATAAAAGAGGATAGTAATGATTAATAGAACACTTTCTTGTAGTATCAATTTTAAGTAGAAATTCAGTTATAAAGCAAAACATATAGGTTTCCTTATTTTTCTGTAACTTGCTTAAGGTCTCCTTTATGTGGGTGGTAAACAAAAAAACAAAAACCAGAAAACCTCAGTAATACAGAAGTTTGCTTATGTTTGTTTTTCGGCGTGCATATACACTGTGGGGATGCTTGTATATGTTGATATATCTGCATGAAGGATGGTATTTTGGTCCTCATTAAGTATTTTCATAGACTCTGCTAAGAAACGCCCCTACCCTGGGCTCACAATAAACATTGTGTTTCTGTGTAAATATCTTCAAAATTATGCTCCATTTCCAGATAGTCATGAGTTAATCTATTATTTTAATTCCATACCAAGAAGTAGAGAAACTTCCCAAATACATCACCAGCGGTCTCTGGTGACTTTCTGCCTTTCCGGGCTCCTGACATGAGACATTGTGATTTCGGACGCAGGCAGCAGTAAGCGGCAGCGAACAGTAGCAGGAAGCAAGATCTTAGATCCCGGACTGGAAGTCTTAACCACTGGACCAGAGCGGCCAGCAGCTAGGACCTGGGTCCCTAGTTCTTACCTGCCTTGTCAGGAAAGAATTCAGGCAAGGAGGTAGAAGGTAGAGAGAAAAGTAAAAAGTTTATTGGAAAAGCGAAATACGTGCGGAAAGACTCACAGGCGAACTCAGAGAGAGAGTCACGCCTTTGGGAAGTTTAAGTCTTTTATAAGGGGTCAGTTTTCCAGGTCTTTGTCTTCTCTGTGGCCAATTGTATTGTTTTGACCCCATGGCTAATTTGTTTCTGGACCCTCCCCTGGGTGCACACACACCCCTAAGTTAAGATGGATCCCACCGCAAATGCCTCTGGGAGGAGATAGCAGGACTTACTATGGTCTGGCATCTCCTGCCTTTTTGACCCCGTGAAGGCTTTTGCGCATGCATAGTGTTTTCCTTGACCCAAGGATGGGAAGTGTGTGACCTCTTGATCCTTTAATAGGGTTTAGTCCCACTCTGTCCCTGCCATAAAAATGCCCAGTGTCCGGTTATTTACCCTATTCCTGTTGCTGGTTTTTATATCAAGGTGCAGAGCTCGAAATTTAGACAGGAGTCCGGTCTTAAATATGTAGTCCTGGAGCCCATTTGTCTCTTGCTTCAGGAAATGTAAACAGGGGCTGGTAATGAATGTCCGGCCTGGAGCTCATCTTCTTCTCACCCCAGGAGGTGTGAACAGGAGGCCAGTTGTAAATGCCTAACCTGGAGCCCATCTATCTCCTTCCTCAATAGTTCTCCACTTTTCTCTTAGTTCTTCATAAAATTAGGAGCCTCAGTCATTGCAGGAGGAGGTCTCAGTGGTGTGTGGAGCTCAGACTCCTTTCTCACCCTTTCTCACTATAATGATCTCTTCAACGATCTCTTCATTCCCTTTGAACTCTCCTCTGTCCCCCACAAAAGAAATATTTTCTGGTATTTGACAGTGGTCCTTGTCTTTTGCTGTCCCATTTTCTATACGCCCTTACTCCTTACCCGAAATCCAGAAACTGACTCTTATTTTCTTTGTTCTGTTTCCTTGCATCAGTAAGCATGTAATTTCATGTCTAACTGAAGTGCAAGGGATACAAGAAACAAAACTGATGCATAAATAATAGAAAATATACTTTTTAAGAGCATGATACTTTTGACAGATATTTGTTATCTATGACATGCAGAAAACCCTAGGCAAATGTTATTATTAGCCACGGTCCATATCTTGGATTTGCTTCTATATGGCCATAATGTAGATTTTGTTACAGTTTTTAAGGGTTATGTTGGAGTTAACATGCCAGGACTAGAAGTCCACTTCTTAATCATCAGTGGGACTCTGAATCCTGTGTTCATATTTTCATCCCCTGTTAGGGATAATTACAAGATGATTCAGAGTGGAACCTTGAAAAAATAGCTAGAATTGCACCAGATTGGCCTTCTACAAAAGGCTAAAATAATTCGATTTTGAAATATAAAGGAAGAAGTCTTTGGAAGAGTTAGTTATAGATTTACTTTTCTAAAGTATTTTGAATGAGAGACATCATGAAGAAGCAAAAGTACAGGTTAAAATACACCAAGAGGGATACAAGTTAAATATGCTAAAAGTCTCCTGTGAAGTTTATTCCTGTGGATCCCAGGGACTGTTCATGAACAAATGAACTCAACAAAATCACCTTGATTAACTACTCCTAGTCCTGCATAAATTGTTTTCTATCCTCTCTCTAACATTTCAGTACAGTATACTCAGGTACACTCACTCACAGATTGCAAAAGCACAAAATCTTAAGATTCCTTTTCTATAGTTTGAGGGTTACAGACTCATATTTATTTGTTCTTGTCTAAGGGTCAGGTCTTAGAATGAAGAAATGCATGCTTTCTATACTGTTACTGTACTTGACAATGTATAGATGTTGTCTGTGTCAAAAAGTGTAGAAATATTTCCTGACTGGCTCATAAAAACTTTTTTCTTGAAGGTTCATTTGGAAATTTTTCATATGGAAAAAGAATTAGAAAATCATTTTAAAGATGCAAGGTTAATGAGAAAATATAAATGGATTAGCTTAAAGTCTGGAGGAGTCTCAGAGGTGCTATGGGACAATTTAAATCTGACATGATTTTTTCCCCTCAATCAGAAGATTTATTAGTTAAGATGTGGTGAAATTGAAACGGGGTGAGTGGCAAAGAGGTGTGATATTGCACTACTCTAAACAGACACCAGTATCAATGAAGGTAACTACAGACACAGGTAGACAAAAGGCAATGCTTTAGGACAGTAGAAAATAAACAGTGGAAATACTTCCTCCTCTTTTTGTTTGTTTCCGTACAGGAGGTTAAAAGTTTTGGAAAAAAGGAAATGTGCTGGGAACGAGAAGTTGTAGTTTACACTTACAGGTGTAAAACTGATTTTAATGTGACTTTTATTAAATCCTGGTTTGATCTCCTCTGACTGATCTGACTGTCCTATAAATGGAATAATTTAACAATGGCTAAAGCTTAGATTATGATTAAGTGTAACACCATATTTATTCTCCATTTTGAGTCTAAAATTAGCTTGATAAAGCAAAGGAGGTAATGTAGTGTATTCAAAACATCATTGGATTTTGCAGCAAAAAGATTTCAATTTAAAATTGAGCTCTGCCAATTATTGGTGGCCTGATTTTGGTTAAATCTTACCTACCTCTGTGTCTCAAATTCCTCATTTTTAAACTTAGGATATGTATCTTATAGTATTGTTGTGAATAATAAAATGATAACATACTTAAAATATCTAGTAGATTAGTTGGGACTCAAAGGATATAAACTGAGGCAATGTAGAATGATGTGAAAGTAAGAAGTATCCTCCCATTTCTAGCTACTAAACTATTAAATATTTTTATGGTGGAATTTACTACTTGGTAAATGTGAAAGGTGAAATTTGATTGAAAGACATAATTTTGTCTAGAATAAGGGTTATGATTTCTTAGTTTTTTAATTTCTTGGAAATTTCTTGCAAAATCAAGCATAGAAAACATGTCACTGAATTTTATTATTAAATTCACAAACATGCCAAAAATAAGTATCTGAAATTATCTAAACACATGACAATTTGTCTTAAAATGTAAATGCTTATGTTTGAGTATCTTGGTGTTTTTTCCTATGAGAAAACAATTTTCCATAACACTGAATAAACTCTTCAGTTGAGTATACCATGTTTAAATACACTATAAATTTTTAAATTGTTCTAGGAAAAAAAATCCTTCAAACAGTGCTAAGTATTTGGCAGTATGTTTTAAGAGTCTTAAAAAGTATTTCTTCAGTTTATCTAGCTATATATACATATATACATATATATATATATAGAGAGAGAGAGAGAGAGAGAGAGATGTCCCATAGATATATATGGGAAATCCATCATAATACATTCATCTTTAGAGTAGAGGCCCTTAAAAGCCAGACAGTGAGGTTATTTGAACATGAAAATTAATGGCATTTTAATCGGTGCTATAAAAACTCATAATGTAACAAAGGATCCCACCCCTATTCTCCTCAGCAATTGTACCTGGCTTCAGTCTCTTACCACTTCTGCCTTACCTTTGACGCTCCAACAGCATATACATTTTTATAATTTCTGCACAAACCACACTGTTTCTTGCTCCAGATACTTTTTCCATGCTTTCCCGAGGTTTGTACTTCCCTCTCCCCAACCCTTCCATTTCCTCTTTCCAATAACCCCATCCCTTCACTCTTTGCCTCAGTAACTCTTATTCTTTCCCAAAGGCTGTGCCACAGTTTCTACCTCCAGAAAAATCTGCCATATCTTCTGATATTATGATCACATAATTTGTCAGACAAATTATTTTTGAAGCAAACTTGAACTCTTTTGAGAGTGGAAAGGAACACAATAATTACACTGGGAAAACAGGTGTGAACTAGGAAAGTGCTATCAAACACAGATGCATGGTCATTCTATCTAAAATAGGTTAGGTACTTTTAGGAAGAAAATTCTTCCCTACTCTAATGTGGAGGAAATTCTAGTGAGTTATTCTAAACACTTTCTTCTCTCTGCTCATTCCACCCTAGGAAGGTAAGAATTCTTACTTGGTAAAAGTTTGAAAGAATGAGGTTGGCCTGAAAAATCACCTTTTTCCTTCCTTCTCCGGGATTCAGCCTGCTAGGTGCGAGCTTGTAATCATCACTGCTCTGGACCATTTCATAAGCAGAATATTAAGGTCCCTTTCCTAGAGGTGACCACAGCTTTTATGACTGGGCAATTCTGTCTAAATTTAGGATTCATTTAGCAAGCCCACCACAACCATACATTTGTATCAGTACAAAAAGGGATATATTTTCACTTCTATTTATTTTCTTCCTTGTTATATTTCTTAATTAGTTCAAGAGGCAAGTAGAGAAGAGCAGTGCTAAATAGACCCCAACAGATAACAATTCCTTGTGTTCTTACGTTACTCAAAATAGCTCTCTAATTACTTCTAACTATTATCATTACATCTTAGCTATATTTGATAATTTGATAATTATCTGATTATGTATTTTTTTATACCTTCAGTATAGGAAAAATATTCTTTTTCTAATTCATGGTGATGGGCATTCTTAAGAAAATATTATTTACAGAATAAACAGATGACTGATTCTTCCACATCCACCTAGACTCTATATGTTGCAGGTTTATGTCATTACAGGACCAAAAAATCGTTTCCATGTATGAAAAATATCTGGCATAAGGTAGTCTAGATGTAGGACACTTTACATATAATCTCTCATGAAATTCATGTAACAATACATAAAATTGATGTTTTGTTCTCATTCTATGAAAGAGGAAAGTAAGTTTAGAGAGAGGAATAACTACCCTAGTATTTATTATACAGCTGATAATTAGTGGGGCATGAATTCAGCTCAGGACTATCTTTCTCCATAAGTCTGAGAATTTTTTTCCCTGTGCCATCTTGCTATAAGAATGTGTTTTCTCAGGCACAGGTAAAAAAATCCCACTGGATTTTTGCATACAGATCAATATAAGGTTCCCCATTAATTTTGAAGAAAGATTTTTATTACATTGATGAAAAGGATGAGTTCTACAGGAGGCCTGGGTGTCTCATTATTTCCAGAAGAGCATTATTGAATGAAGAATGTGAGAGTCAGAGATTGCACTGGAGAATTTCTGATATTTAAATACATAGAAAGTGCATTTCCAGGTTTTCTTGTTTGAAAAGTGCAATATGAAGAGATAATGCCAGATTATCTCAAGGGAGCAGCGGTGAGTCAACTTGATTAACCTTGAGGAGTCCACGGCATTGTATTCTTACCTGATAGGAAATAGTAAAAATCTTCTATGCCTGGATACAACTACGTATCATTATATCTTTACCACACATAATTTCTTTCTTACATCATCATTGTGCAATGCTCTCATTTAGTAAATACCTAAATATGACTTTGTATAATTCAATTTACTTCAACATACCTATGGGTTTCCTCATATATTCATATTACTCTGATGGGCATCGGGGTATAAGGAGATAAATAAACTATAATCCTGCCTACAAAGATTTTGTAACTTAACAAGTAATGTTAACATTAGGTCAAATTAGTGCTTCGAAGAAATCCAAGCACGGTTTTGAAAAATTAGTTGAATGGGGAATTGGGAGAGACTTCACAGAGGAAGTGGAGTTTTGAACTCAAGTGAAGTATGGGTAAAGGCTATTATTATTGGCCATAAGAAAGGCAAAGTGGCCTAAAAGTATATGTCCCACTTAGGATTTGAGAGTGGGTCAGTGTGGCTGGACAAATATATTTCTGCAAGTATAGAGTAGGTAAAAAGTCTGTAAAGATAATTTGCACTAAGTTATCGAACTTTGATGCCATGCTTTTTACAATGGCAATTTCACGGGAAGCATTCAATAGACCAATCTTTTCCCAGAGTAAATGCTAATGGACTGATTCTCTAAAATTTTAGTATCTGCTGAATGAGTTGAGTAATCTCAGGTTAACAAATGTTAAATGGTCTCTTTAGTGCAGAGCTTCTCACTGTCTTTAATGTTGTTATGTCTATTGGGGATCTAAGGGGAGCCTGTAATATGTGTTGTTTCCCAGTCTTATGCATTATAGTTATGGTGTATGATGTGAGAATAGTGTTCCTTGGAGCACACTTTGAAAAATACTTATTTAAAAAGGAAAGTCAAAACGTTCAGATTTTAATAAGGCAGTTGTGGTTCTACTTTTCATTGTGACAATCTTCACATCTTCTTTCAACCTGTACACACACACATACACACACACACTCCAAGTGAGCTACAGGCATCTCTCCAGCAAGTTTCCTTTGGGTAGGACCCTTACAGCCTCTGATCCTAATATGGTGATTTCCCCCCTTTTATTTTATTTGCTATTCAGCTTTTAGAGCTCTGCTCATCACCTTATTGTGACTTCAGGCCACCAGCTCTTGACTTAGCTCTAATTCCCTAGGCTTTGGGAAATGCTTTCACTACTTTTTCTGGATCCCATTGAATTTACTCTCAGCCTGCAGTCTAAGTTACCTCACATGACTCCCTATTTTTAAACCAACCATGCCCCTGCACTTGTGCTGATAATGCTCTCCTTGATACGTATGCCTCCCTGAAATGGGGCTTTGATGGAACACAGTCCAGAAAGTCAGACCCTCCCTGAGACATATTCCAGGGGAAAAAAATACTGTCAACATTCTGTTAGAAGGGGCTCATAGGGGTCATTATGACATTGAGCAAGATCACATTGGCCCTCTGTAATATGTCTTCTAGGAAAAAGAGAAGGTTCAGATTATTTGTACTTTATTGTCTAGTATAACAATTGTAGTTTATTCTCCATGAAAGTTATAGTAAAATTTTGGGAGAATGACAACTTTTAATCATACTCTTTTCATGACAAATGACAGGAAAACAACTCAAAAGCAAATAATAATAGCAATAATTATAATAACAATAACAAAGAAAGAGGAAGACGGAGGAGGAGAATTTATTGGCTCCTATTCCTGGGAAGACTAGGAATCACCTGTTCAGGTGCTTAAATAGTGTTATTGGATCTTTTGATCTCCACCTCCACCGTTTCTTTCTTTTCCTTCCTTCCTCCCTCCCCCCTCCCTCCCTCCCTCCCTTTCTTTCTTTCTTTCTTTCTTTCTTTCTTTCTTTCTTTCTTTCTTTCTTTCTTTCTTTCTTTCTTTCTTTCTTTCTTTCTTTCTTTCTTTCTTTCTCTCTTTCTTTCTCTCTTTCTTTCTTCTCCTCCTTCCCTCCTTCCCTCCTTTCCTTTTCTCTCTCTCTCCTTCCCTTTCTTATTCCACCTCTCTTCAAAACATACATTCCTCTGTCTGGTCTGGCTTCTCTCTCAGACTCTCCCTACATGGTAAGCAAGTAGGCTGGTACAAGCAACTCCTATATAAATAATCTTCCTTAGAAGCTCAGCATCCTCTGGTGGAGTTAGGATGACATCTGTCTTACCCAAACCATATACAATAGGCTTCTACCAAAAAAGGTTGTGTTACCTGAAAAAGTAGGGAAATGATGCTGGAAAAAGTAAGCACACAAATATCCTCTTTCTTTGCTCCCCACAATATGCACTCTTTTTCCTCATACAAATTATTTCAAGTGGGCTTCTTCCTCATAACATATTACAACTACTTCACATAAAACCAAAAATGCTGTAACAATCTTCCCCACAACCCCAACTCATATCTAGATGCTGCATTCAGCTCCAAATCCAAGATCAATGGGTGGTGAGCATTTCAGTCAGTCCTGTCTAAACGTGGTTTCACGTAGTCTATAGTTTATGCCTAAATGATTAAACTAATTCAAAAACCTTCCATGTACTCTGGGATGGTAAACAGGCTAACCACAGTAAAAACACTTACTTAGAAATAAAAAAAAAATGAAATAAGAGACAACCTCTGTTCCAGTTATCTATTACTGATTATAAAACCACCCTAACACTTAGTGGCTTAAAACAATCACTTTATTAACTTTCATAGTTCTGTCAGTCTCACCTGTTTTCCTCTTGTGGTTGCAGTCTGATGGCAGCTGGGGATAGAATCATCTGGAGGTTACACTGTATTCTAGGAGAGCTGCTCCCTCTTCCTTTCCATGTAGGGGTGCCTCTCTATCACCTGGTCTCTTACTTATTCTTTCCATAGTCTTTTCATGTGGTCTCTCCAGTGGAGTAGATGGGATTTTTACATGGTAGCTCAGGGCTTTCTAGAAGGCTCTTCCAAGCCCTCTTAAAGCTCAGGCTCAGAACTGTTACACCATCACTTCCACTGTATCCTCTTAGTTGAATCTAGTCACTGGGACATCTCAGATTAAATATGGATAGGACCACAAAAGAGCATGAATGCTGGGAGGAGTGGTTCACTGGGGAACATCTTTGAAGACTGACTACAAGATAGCACTGCTTTACAGCATATTCCAAATTTTGCTGGACAAAAATAACAAGGACTAATTTCCCAACAAGTGAAGTGGGTCTCTGGTCTTCCACTTCTTGCTCTAAGTCCTGTCTCCTCGGAGAATATTCATATTCTTTTGTCCACCATGACCTTGCCTCAGTGGGACTAGAGAAGTATTTCTATTTTTAGGAATTCCACCACATTAAAAGTCTACTTTATATTGGTACAATTATGAAGGTCTACGGATAGATGTCTTCACTGAGCAATGAAAGGTCCTATACTTTTCCTGGGGTTTACTGTAGTTGCTAACTGGCTACTTCAATTTCCGGTCATAACCCGGACTAGAAAAAAGCCAGATATATAATAGAGGAAGGGCTACTGAAACTGCATCTGCTCATATAGCATTTGTCTTTTAATTGCAGGCCTCAGGGCTCTACCCAATCGCTCAGTCTAAGATGTTAAAGCATAACAAATCAGCCCCTCTCAGGCTATATCTGAGATGATAGAGCAAATTACTTCAAGGCAATAAAATATTTGAGAGATGCCTGACGGGCCAGACCCATTTTTTTCAGGTCTCCTTGAATCCAGATTTATCCTGTTTCTTGCCCACTGGTTTTTGCATGTGCTAATTTTATCATGAGAAAAATAATTTTGACTTTTTAGCTCTGCAAAATTTATGACTGTCAGATGATCAGTAGTCTTGGATTTTTGGCTATAGGCAAAAAGTATTTTCTTAAAGTTATTTTTTTTCCCCCATTAAGTCAAACAGTCAACTTGTCTCTTTCTTAAAGAACTTGCTGATTTCCGCAAGGGTTTGTTGAGAGCACATAAAATTTTACCAAGTCTCTTAAAATTCTTGCTTTTCTAGATATATATATTTGAGGTGGCTTATTAACCAGATGTTTTCCAATCTTGTTATGAAATTTATCAGTTAGCTTATATGATGGTGAGGGATTCATACTAATCTATACCAACTTGTGAAACATCTTATGTTATGATCTTATTCATTTGTCATCCGCTAAGCAAGATTACACATTAATTATTCAGGACAGATGGACAATCAGGAAGGACAGAGTCTCTTATCTCTATAGTAAACTTCCCCTCACATGGAAACCTAAATCCCTCCTTCTGTATTTCAAGTCCATAGCCTCCTATTATGACCTCGAAAAAGGTGGCATGCCCTCTTATAGGGCAGCTGATATTCCTCCCTGCCCTATAAACACTTGATTGCCATTTTAAGTCACTTTTTACATTCTTACCTTCTTCTTTTCCAGAGAAAATGATCAATTCCTGTATGTAAGAAAAATAGACATGTAAGATATCCCATGGAGACCCAGAAACTAATTTACTTTAGGTATGAAATTCTTCTATTTCTTCTTCACAAGAATATTCCAGATCAGTAAATCTTGACAAGGGTCAACAATAGCAATCTTGGCTACATCATGAAGAGAGAACAATCCTTTATTTTTGGACATATAACATGAGTGCTTTCAGAACAGCAGTTGGCACACACCTAGCACCAACACATCTCTACAGAACATTATCTTCCAAGCCAGGACTTCAATAAGAAACAAATGAAATCCAAGAAGCAAATATGTTTGGGCTTTTGATATTTTTGGTGGAAGCAGGGGAAGTGAGTGCAGGTATTGAACATAGTACATGCCTCTATAATAGCTAGGAGAGAGTGAGTTCTTTAACACTTTAGTCATTGTACTATATTTCTCTTTTTCAATGTATCATTTAGATTTAAAATAAAAAAATTCTGTGATCTCCCTGTAAACCTTTACTATAGAAATTTTATCTCTGGTTAATAATCTTAAGCACATACTAATGGGAATTCATGTTCAGAGAGAATGTTGGAAAAGAAATGGTTCCATCCTTTCATTCACCTCCCTTCAAAGGAGTCATTCTCTTTTGTGAAAGGAACCCTGTCTTCTTTGAGTTTGAACCTCTTATGCTTAGCATAGTGCTAGCACACAAAACACAGAATTTTTGGTCATATTCTGTTTTTTAATATAAAAGACATATACTATGGATAAAAATTTAAAGAAAAAGTATAATTTACTTTTAAACTAATATTTTCTAGATATTAAACATCTGAATGTAATAAGAGCTGTTTGATATTATATAATGATTAATAAACCCTCTTAAAGTTCATGATGTGGAAGATACTTCTGTCTCACAGTTCCCAGCACTTTAAAGTAGCAATGGAGAGAAAGTCACAAAAATCTGCAAACAGGGAATCTAGACTACAGCAATAGAATTTTGTTACTTCCTGAAGACGTCCATCAGATTGCAATCTTTATAAACTGATTTGTTATTGTTTATGTTGAAAAAAAACCCAAAACCAAAACAACAAAGAAAAAACCCCAAAATGATTAGGATTTATAACAAAGTATTATGTCTGAAAGTCTGATTCAAGACCTGTTCCATAGCAAAAAAGTATCATTGGTGATCTTACTAGTAAACTTCTGTAAGCATTATCAAAATAATATCTGAAGATTGAAAGTTAGAGGCTAGAAAAGAGTCTACTAATGTTGCTTATTAATATTGTGATAGAAATTGTCATACCATTACAAATTTTAAAAATCCACCATCTGATTTCTTTCTTTCACTCAAAGCTCTGTACTGTGTAATGCTAAATCTCTCCTTAAGGCTACACATGAGTGCTTTTGGTAATGTGTATAAGCCTGTGGGATGAGCAGAATGGGTCCATGCTAACTGTGTGTTCCCCAGGATTCCACATAATCTTATAAGAATCTTGTAAATCAATAAAGAAAACTTGTAAAATAGTAAATGTTCAAACTCTATGTGATTAAATTGGGTGAATCAAAATACCAGATGCTATTTTGGTCTTCTGCAGTGCTGAGAGTTTATTATTGCTACTGACACACACAACAGCTGCAAAGATGATTTTTATGTTTATTATATTTACTAAGTTACTGGGAGGATTAGAAGCCCCTGAAGTACATCTTAAAAGGTTTTATTACTGTGTAAAAGACTCTGTCACTTTAAACTCCATTAGTTGAGCTCTTTTGATTAGTAATGACATTCTCAGGAAGAGGCACTAGGATGTCAAATTTAGGAGTCTCAGTGTAGCCCTTTACAGGCCTTGCTGTATGGCAGCTCATCCTCAGGGAGAAGGGTTTATACAAAAAGGTCAATGAAAAGTTATTGGATAGGAACACAGAGTGGGGTTTGTTTTAATTCCTATTTTCTGACCAACATAACTCATATCCCTTACTTATGAGTTTCCAAGAATTTTAAATGCTAAAAAAATGTGGTTTAAATCAATAGTGGACTGAGCCTTGTATTTCGGATTAGCAAACTTATCATATCCCCAAAAAGCATGGTAGGAGATGGAGGGAGGACCCAAACTCTACATATTTTCTTTATTCAAGGAGCTTAACTACTAGATGAGGAGTAAGAGTACTCATAAAATAGTTCAATATGACAACTTAATGTTTTAGTTGAACACAAAAAGTATTCCTTATATGAATTCGGTAGGGAAGATAGTAGATAGCAGAAGTAGTAGTCAAGGGAGGTCAGGGAAGGTCACATGAAGATCTTGATCCATATGTTATATGGGGTCATTTTCCCCATTATTTCAAATTGGTTTTCATTATGTAGCCACTCTACAGAATAGTTGGAATGTTAGGGATAATAAAGATTCTCACTTAGGGAAATATGTTCTTAGTTGAACACAGCTTCCTCATTGTAGCAATTCCCACTGTGCCTACCATTGTACTTCACAAATATTTGATACTGTGATAGTTTTGAATGTCAACATGGCTAGGCTATAATCTCCAGTTATTCAGTCAAACACTAACCTAAATGGTGCTTTGAAGGTGTTTTGTAGATGTGATTGACATCCTCAATCAGTTGACTTTAAGTAAAGGAGGTAATCTTCATTAATGTGGGTGGGCCTAGTCTAATCAGTTGATAGGATTTGAGAGCAGAACTGAGGTTTCCTTGTGGATGAAGAAATTTTGCCTGTGGTGTGTGACTTCTGCTTCTCCCCAAGAATTTCCAACCTGTCCTGTCCTTCCTGATGGTTTGCCTTCATATTTCAGATTTGCCTAGCTAATTTTCCCTACAATCATGTGCCAATTCCTTGCAATGAAATTATGTACTTAATATTATGTATTATTTAATACTATATATTAATATTTAATATATTTAATACATAATTTAATATTTTACATTAAATATATCTATCTTAATATTTACTGCTAGTTCTGTTTCCTTAGTGGAACTCTGACTCATGCAGATACTCTCCTAATATTGAATGAATGGATATTTATATACATAGATAAATGAGTGAATGAGTGAATAAATAAATAATAATTGCCCATATTACTCTCTATCAGTTGTTATGACAGATGGTTATGATGCAGATACAGGGGAAAGATAAAAAGCTTTAAAATTGGCTAGTTCCTGGAAAGAGGGACAAAGAACATTAACGAAGGCAACAATATGTAAATTCAACAAGACATGACTAAAGAATGATGTAGAAGAATGTTAGGTGACTCAAACATTTTACAAAGGAAGCCCTCAGGTTACTAAATTAGTCTCCTTGTTTATAAATTCAGAATTAAACATTTTCATAATTTCCAATTCAAGAGTGAGGAACTATGTCTTTAGCTGATGAGAAAGGTTAGATAGAGTATAGCCCTGATTCTGTCATGCAGAGAAACACTTTGTCATTAACTTAAATCATCTACTTTATGGTCCTGTTTCGTTGGCTTGTTTTCTAACAGTCAAACTAATCACAAATCTATCCAATGCCAAAAAACTTTTCTCCCCCATTTTATTTCAATTCTACTCATACTAGATTGTATCAGAAGCCATAATATTAACTCACATGCCAGATTTTAAAAATAAAATATTTTTTACATGGTTACACAACAAAATAGGAAAAAAAGAGAAAATTCTGCCTTTGTCTTAAATCAACCACATATCTGATAAGGCCTCTTTTAGGTAATTTTGAATTACCTTAACTTTATGGTAGTGACTATGTTGGTTTTACCTCAGGTCTGTACATGCTTAAGCCTCCCCTATTCCTATGCTCTTCTGTATTTCTGGCCTTATATATTCTATGAAAAAGGATGGCCTTAGTACTAGATCACAGGAAAAATGCTACTATAAAAGCTATATAATGGCTATCATCAAAAAATCCACAAACAAATGCTGGAGAGAATGTAGAGAAAAGGAACCCTCTTATACTGTTGGTGGGATTGTAAATTGGTACAGCCACTATGGAGAACAGTATGGAGGTTCCTTAAAAAACTAAAAATAGAGCTACCATATGACCCTGCAGTCCCACTCTGGGGCATATATCCAGAGAAAAACATGGTCCAAAAGGATATATGCACCCCAATGTTCATTGCAGCACTGTTTATGATAGCCAAGACATGGAAGGAACCTAAATGTCCATCAACAGATGAATGAATAAAGAAGATATGGTACATATATACAATGGAATATTACTCAGCCATTAAAAAGAATGAAATAATGCCATTTGTAGCAACATAGATGGACCTAGAGATTGTCATACTGAGTGAAGTTAGTCAGACAGAGAAAGAGAAATATCATATGATATCCCTTATATGTGGAATCTAAAAAGAAATGATACAAAGTTGCCATCTAATCATAAATAGTGTCAAAACTGAGTTGAACTGTAGGACACCCAGCTGGTGTCTCAAGCATTGTTTGTTGGTGTGTAGGAACCCTACACTCCCACACATTGAAACTGGGAGTAGAACCCAAAAGACTTCTGTACACCTCATGTAATGGCCATGTCAGTTCCTTACTTTTACCTAAACAGAATACTACAAGCTCTCTCATAATGGACTTGACAATTAATTTTCTGAATAAATTCTTTATATTTTTGCTTTGTCAATTTCTAGATAGTATTTTAAAATATATAACCTCAGTGAATGCTTATAACCACTCATGTAGAAGCTGTTATTATTTTGTTTTGGCATATATTATTTCTTTTGGTGAATATGCTTTTTTTTATGCTATTTGCTTTGTAAGAGTTTAGAACAACTTGAGATATAGATACTGGAGACAGATAGTTGAAGATAAAATATTTAACAACTAATGATGACTTTTAGGCAAAGTTCTTTAGATATGCTGATACCGACCTGGTTAACACTGACCCCAGATTAGGCACCCTGAGATTATGCACCTAGCCTGTAATAGATAGCTTCATGCGTTTCCCTGGGACCACCTTGCACAGATAGTGCAATGTATGTTCTCTGTACCCTAAAAGAATACAGAAAGAGGTGAGGCATATGCGCTCATTTATATCTTCCATGTTCAGTAAAAGTCACTGGTACTACTCTGAAGAGTCAGGCGGGAAGGAAAGAGAGGAGGAGGAGGAGACAGAATATAATCCTCCAAAGATGTTCAAGTCCTAATCCTTAGAATCTGTGAATGTGTTATGCTACATGACAAAGGGGAATTAAGGTCACAGATGGAACTAAGTTGCTTATCAGATGACCTTGAGATAACATGATTATCCTGGACTACCTGAGTGGGCCCAATACAACTACAAGAGTCCTTATAAGTAAAAGAAAGAGGTGGGAAATTTAGAATGAGTGAAGCAATAGAGAAAGACTCGACTGATGGATGGAATGGGGACAAAAATGGAATGAGGACACTAAGGAATGTGGACAGCCTCTATATGTTGGAAAAAGCAAGAAAGTAAATTTTCCTCTAGACTCTCCAGAAAGGAATACAGCCTGTTGTCACCTTGATTTTAGTTCTGTGAGACCTATTTCAAAGTTCTATCCTCCAGAAATGTAAGATGATACCAGGTATTATTTCAAGCTGCTAAATTTGGGTAATTTGTTACAGCAGCAATATGAAACTATTCAGTACCCACCATGGTACAGAGCTGTTAACAGAAACCATTGTTTTTCAAGCAAAAAGAAATTTAGTGTAAGATATGATGATTGCTAAATTGTTGGAAGGATGAGAAGAACTGAATAAGGTGACATCATTGGACTGTTGGATTCAAAATCACACAATGTCAACTCCCACCAATGCCAATATCCCTGCCACCCCATACTGAGGAAGAAATAGTTGTGCAAAACGAAGTTAATCCTTTTTTACTTTGGAGGGTTATCTCAACATCCCCAGACCATTGTCTAACATTGAGGTGACACCCTGAGTTTTGCTGGGGTTTACTTTCCATTCTCTAGCATATATGTATGTATAGGCATTTCGCGTATTTCTGCTTACCAAGTTCAGTCAACTCAATGTTATCCATGCAGTGAACAGCATAATATCCTGTAGGATAGTGAGATGATCAAGATTTTTGCAGCCAATTTATGCAGAGAACCAGAGGTGTACTGCTGACCGTAAAGTAAACTGCATCTGCTTATTAAGACAGAGGAAGAAAAAAATAATTTGCACACTGAAAACTGCTTACCAGTTGTCAGAAGAATGTTGATTAGCTGGAATAAAGAGACCACAAGGGGAACAGCAACCCCAGTTGCATTTAACCATCTGATCAAGTTTAAAATAATTCGCTGTCATTCTCAAAGACTGATCCATCTCCTCTTCACAACACAAATATATCTTCTGCTACTTCAATGGAGACATGATAGAAATCATCACCTTGACATTCTTCCAGTCTTTTGGTGGCAATAATATCTGTGGTGCATCACTGTTATAAGATTGAATTTGGTTTGTTATTTTGGTATAGAGGGGAAGTTCAAGGGCTTTTACCTAGGCTTTAACAAGCAAAATAATCCTCATTCTTAAGAGGGAACCAGTGTGGGAATTTTGTTAGCTGCCAAGTTTGTCTGTTCCAATTATGTAATCAAAACTGGTAGAAATAAATACAGGGCTGTTTTACAAACATGCTGTTGGAGCTGAACTCAAGCCAAACCCCATTTATCACCCAGTCCGTACACACTCTTATTCTGACTGGTAAACCTCAGTCACATAGGAGACCACAAATATTATCGTTAGCTGGGAACCACCGTATGGTAATCCTTTGAAAGTCAAGGTTGTTTTCTTTCTGCTGTGTAAAATGTACACCCATCTTGTTAAAAGGCCACATATCCCTTTGGGAAGCCTAGACTAATATTTAATTGGTGGACCTCCAGGGTGAAATAGATAGGGGTGGATGAACAGATCACAGGTGAAAAATGTACTCCACCATTCCTATCTTCCTAAGTCATTGGATTTCTTCCAGTACATTATGTAAGGCAGGGGTCCCCAACCCCCAGGCTGCACACCAGTATTGGTCCGCACCTGTTAGAAACTGGGCCGCACAGCAGGAGGTGAGCAGCGAGTGAGTGAACGAAGCTTCATCTGACGCTCCCCATCGCTCCCATTACCGCCTGAACCATTCCACCCTCACGACCCGGTCAGTGGAAAAATTGTCATCCATGAAACTGGTCCCTGGTGCCAAAAAGGTTGGGGACCGCTGATGTAAAGAATTTCTAATACCTCAACTTTATTTAATTCAGGTGACTGCTGAATCCAAGTTTCTCTGAAATATTCAAACTATTAACTGTTGCTTCTAGCTTCCTGCGTACTTTTTATTTAACACTCTTACACTTAATATGTTCTGGATACTTATCTAAGCAGATACATATATTAATTTAATCTTCACAATAATCACATGAGGTAAATACAGTTATTATGCCCATTTTATAGATGAGCAAAATTAGGCAAAGAGCAGTTAAACATCTTGTCCAAGTTCACAAAGCTTGTAAGTGGTGGAGGTAAAATTGAATCCAAAATATCATCCTTAATGATAAATCCAGCTCCTCTAATGTTGTGTTTACTCTTCCCTATTGGAAACCATATAATCCATTCCCACACATATTCCATAGGTTTTTCACAATGTAAATTAGCAAAATCTTGCAGCTCATCTGTAAACCACATTTCTGATGGGTAAAGCATCCCCTTTCAAGCCAGATCTTGCGTTTGTCTTCCTAAGACATGTTAGGATATGACTCTGGTTATGGATTTGAAAGCTGTGAGGGGTGACTGGAACAGGGCATGAGGATAATTGGCAAATGCTCTTGAAAGAACTTCCTAAGGTGATGTGCCTCTACCTTTGTATACTCTTTGTGATGCTGGAATTGAGTCTCTGCAAACACCTTGCTGACTGGCCAAGTGTTAGAATGTTAGAATCTGCAATAAAGGGTACTAGGAGACTACAAGTCTAGAGGTGGAAGAAACTTCTTACTTCTTCCAGGTTCTTCCTGGTGAGTTTCCTGTTTATTTCTGGTTCCTGTTAGGGTAACCTCATTAATGGTTCCTCATGCCATCAGTAGCAGTTTTTTCCAGTAGCAGTAACTGAATCCTGTTTGCGACTTTTCCAAACACTAGCACAACCAGCTTTATCTTGCACCCGCCTTCATATACCAGATCCAGCCAACCAATGTCTCCTCTTCAGAGGTCTGGGTCCCAGATTCTCAGACCCCCTCCTATAAGTTTCTAAGTTTTAATAATTCCAACCACTTCCTTTGTTCTCTGAGATTCAGGGACAGTAATTGTATCCTGCAGCTGCTACCTTTCCAATACCTTAGAGTTCTCATTTTATCCTTTTGGTTACCTGGCTAACAACTTTATTCCTAGTTAATAATTTTTCATATTAAATTCTCTCTCTTCAAATAATTGCTATGATTCTGTTTCCTGACTAGACTCTGACTGATACAGGTAAGATCATTTCAGTATCTTCAGTAAGTCATGGCTTTCTTCCCCAAAAGGTAAAAAGCAGCTGCTTTGGTAGGCAAGGGAACATTAATGGGATTTGGAGGCTTACGAGACTCATATTTATTGTGTCTCACTTAAATGTTTCCATTATGATTCTGAGAGCCTAATTCTTTCCTAATAAGAGCTTGACTTTCACATATCAGACCTGGCAAGGCAGAGGTTTCAAGTTACTTTGTATTTCTGTAACTCCTTAGATTGCTTTCTGTGTCTGATTTACTTTTGTCTCAGTCTATGACTGTTAATTACAAGAGAGCCTTTTAGGGCAGCGGTCCCTAACCTTTTTGGAACCAGGGACCAGTTTCGTGGAAGACAACTTTTCCACGGGGGCTGGGGAGGGAATGGCTCAGGTGGTAATGTGAGCGATGGGGAGTGGCAGATGAAGCTTTGCTTGCTCACCCACTGCTCACCTCCTGCTGTGCAGCCTGGTTCCTAACAGGCAGCGGACCGGTATCAGTCCATGGACCGGGGGTTGGGACCCCTGTTTTAGGGACTCCAGAAAGTCTAAACTTAGTGGAATAGGTGAGTTTGGGAAGCAAAATAGATAAAAAAAGAAAGAGGTAAAGCCAAATATTTAAGGTCTGGTGTTGTAATTTTCTTTCTTTATACTATCCAGTTCAATCAGAAGAAGCCAGCTCACCTCACCATCCCTAAATTCCTCATTGCAATAATAGTGATCATTTGCAGCAACCACTTGAACTCCAAATCCCGCTCAGTGATAAGAAACTGTGTACTATGAATGATCACATGTCATGGGCCACCTGCAATCTATATTCCCTGGTGATGAGGTAATCACTCCCTTTAACCCAGGTCACGTAAGCAATACAAAATGTCCATCTTAAGGGTCTTTCCTTGGAACCCCTTCCAGTTCTATATATTTTATTAAATTTTACTATGAGAAACAAAAAGCACTCTAGATATTTCCAGTACAGAGTGACTTAATATTGAAATTTGAATTCTACAGCTCTAAGGCTGTATTTATATCTACACATGGTTTCCTTTACTTTGGAACTCCAAGAAGAGCTTCAATGTCCTGTATTTGCTGATAGATCTTCCCTACTATTATTAGCCCAACACATGCATTATGAATTCCAAAAACAGGCAATGTATCATACTAAAACTTATGGACTCTAAGTTTTCAATTGTTATGTTTACTGGGTTTTATTATATCTTCCTGGATAATTGTTTTCATAGGGGTATAGATGTGGATGATTCAGTTCTTCCCTCTCTTATGTTTGATCATAGCATTTAAAGGTATCATTTGAAGTCATCCATATTGGATGTGAATACAAGTTTTGCCACATATTGGCTGTGTGATATTAGAGAAGTTAAGTTCCTTGAGCCTTGAAACCACTCATTAAAATTGATAAAGTATTGATACCTATTTACAAGTTTGATATGAGTAATAAATAAGATCTTTTACACATTTAAAAAAATAATAGCCAATTTTTTTTTAAGATTTTTTTTTTTTTTTGATGTGGACCATTTTTAAAGTCTTTATTGAATTTTTTACAATATTGCTTCTGTTTTATGTTTTGGTTTTATGGACATGAGGCATGTGGGATCTTAGCTCCCTGACCAGGGATCCAACCCCCACCCCCTATATTGGAAGGCAAAGTCTCAACCACTGGACTGCCAGAGAAGTCCCTTACCCATTTTTTAAAATAGACATTCTCCAAAGAAGACATACATGGCCAAAGGGACATGAAAAGATGTTCCACATCACTAATTATTAGAGAAATGCAAATCAAAACTATCGTGAAGTATCACCTCACACTGGTCAGAATGGCCATCATCAAAAAGTCTACAGATAATAAATGCTGAAGACGATGTGGAGAGAAAAGAACCCTCCTGCACTGTTGGTGGGAATGTAAATTGGTACAACCTCTATAGAGAACAGTATGAAGGTTCCTTAAAAAAACTAAAAATAGAGCTACCATATGATCCTGCAATCCCACTTTGGGTCATATATCCAGAGAAAACCATAATTCAAAAAGAGTCATGTACCACAATGTTCATTGCAGCTCTATTTACAATAGCCAGGACATGGAAGCAACCTTAGTGTCCAGATGAATGGATAAAGAAGATGTGGTATATTTATACAATGGAATATTACTCAGCCATAAAAAGAATGAAATAATGCCATTTGCCACAACATGGATGGACCTAGAGATTATCATACTGAGTGAAGTAAGTCAGACAGAGAAAGAGAAATATCATATGATATCGCTTACATGTGTAATCTAAAAAAAAAAGATACAAACGAACTTATATACAAAACAGAAATAGACCCACAGACATAGAAAACATACTTATGGTTACCAAAGGGGTGGGAGAGATAAATTAGGAGGTTGGGATTAAGAGATACACACTACTATATATAAAATAGATAACCGAAAAGGACCTACTGTATAGCACAGGGAACTACACTCAATATTTTATAATAACCTATAAGGGAAAAGAATCTGAAAAAAAAATATGTATAACTGAATCACTTTACTATACACCTAAAACTAACACCACATTGTAAATCAACTATACTTCTAAATAAATAAATAAATAAATAATTTTTAGCACAATGCCTGGCACATAATGCTAGTTATTAAGTTTAAACATGTATTAAACTTTATACATGTTTTTTCAGATACAACTGAAAACCTTTTGTACACTTTTTTATATATTGTTAAGCTTGCTGCTTTGAATGTACTACCCTTCAGAGAAAAGGGAAGGAAGATACAAAGAAGTTAGGCAAGACTCTTATCCGTGCTCCTGTTTCCCAATCCTACCTCACTACAAGCTACTACTAGGAAAAGAAGCTGCCTTTCTGTGGTGTAGCCCCTGAGAGGCTGCTACTCTGCAGGAGAAGCTCCTCACTTGTCCCGGTCCTAGTTCACTGTGGCATGTGGGCGGCTATGGGGAATAGCATAGATTGATGAACCTGAGACAACACCCCAGGCTCCCCATAGCCCACTGAAGAATGCAGAAGACCCTCCAGTTTCTGCATATTTCTGAAGAGAACTACAGATATACTGACTAGACTGATAAACTGATAAGGTGGTTATAGTGCATAGGGATTTTGTGACCAAAAGGACAAAAGTTGGGAATTCATCATCAGGCACTAGCTTAACACTAATTAAGACATGAAGCATCTCAAAAGACATTAGTTCAAGGGCCAAAAAATGGCAGATCTTTTTGGTTAAAAACTCTGCTTGGGAAAACAGAACAAGAATCTACATGTAAGAACCTTGAGTCTTCTTTTGTCTCCCTGCCATTTGCCCACCTCATTCTCCATGAGGTCTATTAAGATTCCTATTAAGATTCTGAAGTCATATTGATAAGCATGTGGGCAGGTAAATTAAATTTGAAAGCCTGAGACTTTACCCAAACTCTTAAATTAATTAAGTGATTATTTGAAACCAAGAGAAATTAAAGATATGAAATGGAAAGTTTGAAGTTTTTTTAAATTTAAATTTTATTTATCACTACATAGCAGTTGAGCTTGTGAAGACCATTCATCAGTTTTAGAAAAGAAAGTAAGTTACATTTAGCTATGTTTTCTCTGCACATCTGAGTTGTAGTGTGCCTAAATATGTGAATCTGACTTGATACCATTAGACATATTATTTCACTATAAATCAAGGGATTTTCCTTATTGCCATTTGTGTGAACTAAATTGTGTGTAGGAAGACAATATTCCCACAAAAGCAGTGGGCCTAGGCCCCAAAGCACGGAATGTATGTATATGCTTTAGAAAGTACGTCAAATATATGTCTTTTAATATAACTATGTATATTCAATCTAGGGAATAAAAACAAATAGAATCATTCATGCATTTACTATAGAAATTGACTGAAGCATCTCCTAGAGGAATAATACTTTGCAGAGCTTTCTTTGAAGGATCCAAGTTTTCTTAGAGAATCCAGAATTCCATTGTCTTCAGTAACTTCTTATTGTAAACCTCTACAACCTTCAACTTTACTTTATTCATGTTTGCTCTTTTTTTGGGTCTTAAAATAGGCTTTGGTTAAGCCAGCTGTTCATGAAACGGAGGAGGGAAAAAAAAAAAGCAAGCTCAGGAAAGCACAGTGTCTGGCTTAGATTTTGCATAGTTGCTATACTAATCAATATCACTGTAATTAAAACCACCCATGATTAATGGGTTAGCATTTTTACAGGGCTTTGTTGTGTACAAAATCATTTCACAGTCTATTTTGTCTAACTGCCCAGTAGGAGCAAACCCCAAATCACCAGGCTACCTTTTGTCCTTACTTTCCATCTGAACTGTTCCTGTCTATGGAAATACCTTGCCTTGGGATGCAGTTGTGGGTTTCCCCTCTCTGTCTGGGAGGAAAAAGAACTTTTTCTCTCAAAAGCAAAAAACTGAAGCTGAAAAATAGGGATTGCCACTTGACTAACCATCCATTGAATTCATCTTCTCTTTGGGCTCTGACCATATGTATATTGTTTGCTACCCTGAGGCTATAGCTATTTGTGTTATTTCTATCTGTAAGACAAAGTAGTCAATGCTATTATTCTTCTCTTGTCTAATCAACTTAAGCTGAGACTCTAAATCTTGAGTCTAAATCTTGGCATTAAGATTAATGTAATCATGGAAAATTGACATTTAACCATACATTAAAAATTAGCTTATATTTAGGGAGACAATTCCCTTAAGGAGGTAGTAAGACAAGCCATTATTTTTGGCTACTTAAATTGGCCAAAATGCTTAAAATAAATATTCCCTGGATATCAAGTTGTGTTTCTAATACCTCTTTATCCTGCATGAATTTCAACGAGGGTTTTTGCACTTACAGCTGATGAGGAAAAAAAAAAATATTGCACAAAAGATTTTCATGGGCTTTTGAGGATTGACTATCTACACTTCATCAGAAAATACTTCATAAAGAATCTAAATTTGTAATCCTAGATACAGTGCTTCTCATTGGTATCAATGGATAGTCAAATTGGTCAATTTTAATTCCATTCTTTGTCTGCAAATGATTTGCCCATTTCTTTCCATGTTGTACATACTTCTCCCTTCAAAATTCTTTGAAGTACTCTTTAAGAAGACAACAGAAATAATGTGGAAGTGGTATAGCCTTAAGCACTTTATTAACATAATTCTTGATAATTTACTATGGAATTTTTTTTATAGTTTAAGTTTAGAACTATAAAGTGTGATCTGTTCTGAATCTGAATGACCCTATAATTCATTCCCCTATTCATTCAGCAAGTATATGCAGGCACTCCATATTAGAATTGCAGTGGTTAAACTCTCTTGTGGCTATTGAATTCTTGCTCCAGGAAAATGTCACCAAACCACCTCTTAAGGCAAAGCTGGTAAGAGAGATGACTACTTTGAAAGAGTGTTAGTAGCATCTCCAAATAGGGAGGGCAAATTCAGGGCAGTTACAAGGTTTTAGTCTAGTTTTAGGTGGATCTTTCAGAGCAGGGGCTTGATTAGGATTGGGTAAGGATTATAATATAATAGTTGATGATTGGTGGACAAAGCAACATAGGAGTTTGGGGTCAAGAGTGTAAACAGTCTTGGAATCTTAGAGAGTAAACAGTTTTTGATGCTGCCTGTTGAAAAGTTGAACAATTTGTTGTTCATTAAATTGTTTTCTGGAAAGTTTCTTACATGAACAATAGAGTTATTTGCAACTATTATCTTTCTGGGTAAGAGTTCCCTCGAAAAGACATGTAAGGGAGGGTAGTTCAATTGTAAATGCATGTCACTGTTCACTATAATCTATATGAGTGTAGATAACAAAAACCAAAACAAGAAACAAAACAATAACAAAACAACTAAGCACATAAGTAATTTAGAGAGAATAAATAATATTAAAGATAAAGACTAAGAAAGAGCAATTTGGACTCAGTTTTAAATAGCATAAAGCGCATTGTAGCTACTATGTGGAATTTTGAAGAGCTTTCAATCAATTATTACTTTCAACATTTTCTCAATAAAGCTGGAAACTTAAATGTTCTAACTCCATTTAGCCTTATTCTATATTTCAAATTCTGTCTACCTTTCAATTCTACATATTTTAAGCACCACTTTCATTGCAGCTTCTTAGCTGCTTTGTCCCATGTCATCTCTGAATTTGAAAATATATGATGTTCCGATAGGAACAGGTGGCATAAAATGTGGGCTTTACTTCAATGCATTGGCCTTCTCTCTGAGATTCTGGATGAATAAAAATAGAAAACTATTGTCAGGATAGACTGTCTATCTCTTACCCCACCAGTCTAATCTGCATGAAACCTAAAGACATTGTCTGACTATTTAGGGCTACCTCCCCAGTGCCTAGCACAGTGTCCAGCTCATGGACAGTGGCCAGTAAAATTTGTTGAATGAATAAATACATGATTCTACTGCCTAACCTCAGTTAAGTCTAATTTGAGAAATTGTATCCTGAGTTTTCTGCGCTCTTCTCCTACTCTCATTTATGTGTTTTGTGTTACTAGAGGTGCAGCAGGTAAATTGATCTTCAGTCAATGTATTCCATTCATTGGGCAACTGTAACTAGTTCAAGAATGAACATGGAATCCAATTTGAGCCCTTGATATCGCTGGGATCTTGGTTTAAGCTGTTATTTCTCTCACGCTGTGAGCTGGCAAATATTAGGCAGGTTCTGCAACCGTGATCATGTCACTCTGAAGGGAAACACCCTTCTGAAAATGAAGGCAACTCATGGAAGAACAGTGCTAACTTATCAATACAGCCTGGATCTTCAAGCTGTTTTGTTAGATCCTAAATCAGCCATGCCTAAAGGAGTTTTCAATGATAAAAGCTAAAATATACACTTGGATGCTTATATCAGTTTTGATGGAATATTTATGAGGATAAAATTAAATAATGTGACTAAGAGTGCTTTAAACAATATATAACATGAACTAGGGGCATGATAAATGTTTATTTCCTTTTTAAATTCTTTCCTTAACGCCATCCTTCAGCCTGCTCCCAGAACACTGATATTTCTTCAATATTATTTTAGACCACTGAAATTATCCCACAGACAACATAAAATTTGGTTTCTCTAAGGAATTAAGTCACTGGGCACAACTTGAAATACATTTCCCCCAACTCTCTTGTTTACATTAAAGAAACTGAAGATCAGAGAATTACTTGATAATAAAAATTAAAAATAATTGCAACTGACCCAGGAATTGAATCTCAGCCTCCTGTCTTGTTGAATGAGGGTGCTTTCCACTATATCACACCAGTTCTGTTACTATATGTTTTGCATATAGTAAAATATGCAAAATATAGTTCACATATTGATACTATTTTTCTTTATTTTCCAGACTTCTTAAAATAATTCCCTCACCATAGACAAAGGTTAAATTTAATTCCTTATAATACCCTTCTAATAATAACAATCTACCAACAATGATTTATTAATCATCTATTGTGGACTTGCACTGTGTTAGGCCATGAGAATGAGCATAGAACATTCCCAATTGAGTCACAGACTCAGTACTTATAGGAAACCTACAAAATAATAATAATAAAAAAAACAACAAACAGGAATGCATTATGAGTTAAGTCTTTGTGCCGTAGCATAATATCCATGATAATTTTTGCCTCCTAAGATGTATTCTTTTGAGTGCCCACATTAAACACTTTAGTGAAGATGAAATGACCATACTGGAACCAAGTAATCCCAGCTTCTTAGTCACAGCTCATTGAACCAAGAGTGTTCATCTTATCCAAGCTGAGCCAGTCACCTTCTCTTTCTCAGAA
Organism: Eubalaena glacialis; assembly: GCF_028564815.1. NCBI lineage: Eukaryota > Metazoa > Chordata > Mammalia > Artiodactyla > Balaenidae > Eubalaena > Eubalaena glacialis. Next base: position 47,341,757 of record NC_083725.1, on the reverse strand, counting down.
AATTAAACCCAAGGATACTCAGAGACTGAGCCATTTTAGTGATAAGGAACTGATCACCAAAATCATTTGTTGTTGAGGTACATATTTCAGGAAACTGTGTCTTTCTTCTTGTTATATGCTCAAAACACTGCCATGTTCACTTTTCAATGAGGATTTGTCTTAGGATTTATTTGGGCATTCAAAAAGTCATAACACGCTTTGAATTAAAACTTGTGATATATGAACTGGACTAAGAAGCATTTTCCTTTGTGATTCACCAAACCAAAAGCTTTGGTTTCTCCACTATTTGACTGACTAAGAAATTATTACATTTTAGCTCAATTGAGCAGTTATAAGTAGTTAGCTCAAACACAAGACAATTTTGTGGAGGAGTAGGACTTCATCTTGCATGGGAAGAGGGTTCACAATCAGAGCTAATATTAATAAACTTATTGATGTGGAAGATGCTTAATAATTGTCACACAAAATATCAATTTTAGATTATATTGTGGGTTTTTGATAGGCTGAATAAACTCACTTTTACTTGAAAAAACAGGACTGTTTGCTGCTTTTACTTTCAGAACTCTAAAGGGTGAACATTGACCTACTTTATGTACAGGGAAATTCTTTGATTTAGATGTTGAAACTTTAGGTGGGGGGAGAATCAGGGAACACCTTTCCTCACTGAGAAGATGCCTTAACCAGGAAAATAGTTATTTACTTTGTCTAAATGCACTTCTTAGTCAAAATTTAGCAACAAAGTTGCCAGTGGTCACCAGTGTTTGCCTCCAATTCCAGTGGGTATGAAATAGTCTCTGGTAATCTTTGCACTGCAACAGAAGAGGCTAAAATATTACAAGGGTGCCTGTCAAGTCAAAGCTTCATATGAACCAAAGTTATGGGAGAGTCAAGATGAAATACACAGGCAGAAAAAGCAGATCTGCAAAGATAAGGTTGAGTATTCTGACACCAACTAATAAACTACAATTCAATCCTGGCACTATTCACTTGGAGGTAGCACAGACCCCATGAGTTATGGGCTCAGTTCTCCACAGACACCAGCTGCATTGTAGGGGTCTCCAGACCACCCATATATTTTACCAACTGGCTACAAATTTGAGAGATCCCCAGACCCCTCCAGATGCAATAATACACTAGAAAAACTAATAGGAGTGATGAAACTATTATACTTACAATGGTAGTTTTATTATAAAAGATACAAATCAGGACCAGTCAAATGAAGAGACACATAGGGTGAGGTCTGCAAAGGCTCAAAATTCAGACCTTCTGTGTCCTCTCCCCATGGAATCAGGACATATCATCCTTCTGACACATCAATGTATTCACCAACTAAAAAGCTTCACTGAGCTTGGTGTCTAGAGTTTTTATTGGGGTTTCATTAGGTAGGCATAATTGATTGAATATTTGGCCATGTGATTGAACTCAACCTCTAGCCCCCTATCCTCATGAGATGTTGGGAGGTTGAGCTGATATTAAGTGACTCAAAGCCCAAAATCTCTAATCACATGGTTCATCTTTCTGGCATAACTAGTAGCTCTCATCCTGAATCATCTCTTTAGCATAAACTCAGGTGTGATCCAAGGGCTAACCATGAATAACAAAGACACTCATATCACTAGGGAAATTCTAAGGATTTAGAGATTATCTCCCAGGAACCAGAGACAAAGACCAGACAAATTCTTAATTATATAACAACAGGACTGGGTAAATTTTTCAAAGAAACAGAGAAAAAATCAATTAGAGAAGAAGCAAGTAGCCTCATGGGATTCTATTCTTTATTTTTTTATATTAGATAGCCATGAGGTCTAAAACTCCTTTTACTTTGGTTGGTTTCCATTCCATGCACTCGAGTTATCCCTTTTATTTAGTAGAAATTTATAGGGAAAAAAACAAAACAAAAAACAAGACAAATCTGACAGTCAAATAATTTGTAGGGCTTTTAATTGATATTTAGAGGTTCCAGGAATACTCCAGATAGAGGAAAACAGAATGAGTAAACATAATAAGATTCAGTAGATATGAAATGTGTAACCAGTTCCAGGACTATTTTTTACAGTAATAATATCTCTTTTGAGTCTTGGAGAAACTAAGGAAAAAAAAGAAAAGACTAATCTGGCTCAAGAAATTTAGGTGATTTTATGAAACTCTTTTGGATATTATGGGAACTTGGAGTTTTCATATCTCTGGACTAGCTCCAAGGTGAGATAGTATGACTAAGATTTATATACAAAAGGTTTTTTAAAAAAAGAGCAAAAAAGCTATCTTCTAAGGCAAACTTTCACAGTATTTTCCTAAATTTAACACTACTGTAACATAGTAACACCACATTATTTGATCAGAATTGTAGAAATCATTATCAGGAAAAATGGGAGAATTAGGCTTGACTCCACAATTTTTGCTTTTAACTTTAAATTAATTGTCCTGGAACAGCCACTCCTTTTGAACACTCATGTCCTTGTGACATTCAGCTCAAAATCTTGACACTTGAATATTTTTCTGCCCATATCCCCACTGAGCATCACTTGAATATGTAAATTATATTGATCCTCGACAGCGACAGCAATGACAGAAGTGAAGACTCTTCAAGACAAATAACAAGCAGGTTATTCAGGTCTCTGTGTTTAAAAGGTAAGGGAATAACAAAATGACATGATGACACTGTAATTCAGTAGCAAAATAGGGAAAAACTATTAGTCAAGACTAATTTGATAGTAGATTCCTAACTAAGTAGAGGATCCAGAATATTCCTCCACTGCACTTGAAGTCACGTCATTAGAGTCTGGGAACTACATTAAGCTCACAGTCTTGAGTAGCATGATGGGCAGAAAGCATTTCAGAGAATAGTAAAAAATAGAGATCAAAATGTTGGGTGGAGCAGACTGTTAGGGATTTTGAAGGCCAATCAGATGATTTAAACTTAATGTGATGCATATATTATAGTTTTCCCTCTGGAGTAACTAAAGAGAGTAATTTTAGGATAAACCTGAGTGACTATGAAGGATGGATTAAAAAGGAAGACAGAGGACAGCAACATGTTAAATTGTTGTGAGAGGTGGATACAATTGTGGAAATGTATTCCAAGAAGATACAGGAAATGATGAAGCTCAGAGCATAAGAGAAAGAGCTGATTTTAATAAAGGATAACTTTTTCTCTGAATAGTAATTACTATAGTTATTAGTAACAATTATTTCCACATAAATCTAGTTTTCTCTGGATACTTCAGCCTGCTGAGATTCCTCTGGTTCTGTAATGCTTCTTCTCCAGGAAAAATAATGTATGTAGTAGCTAAAAGGCTTTTTCAGCATGTTCAGATTATAGGGCAAGTATAAGCAGTCTGTGAAGGCAGCTAGGTCGGATGGACATATTCCAAGATATTTTTCTCCAGTCGTTTGCAATCTTGTTTTCCATTTATGCCTGTCCTTTTGTTCTCCATTTTTATTTCAAGACAAACTCAAGCGTAGGGGATTTCAGAGTTGTTCAAATTCTATTCCTTAAGATATAAGATAACCTGGATGCACCAATGGGGGAAAGGCAGACTATTTTTTTTAACTCTAAGATCCTGAGAATTTTAATGGACACTTTTTAATGTATTAACAGTATGAATGCCCAATGTAAGAAGTTTTTGCACTCTTATTAAATGAAATACTAGTCAAAATGACTACAGGCCTGAGTTCAAGGGAGAGCAAATATTGTTTGCAAATATGGTGTAATAAGAGATGAATTTCTCTCTCTAAATTTACTTTGACCTTTCTTTGCTCCATTAATTTTTGAAATTTCTATATTTCTTTCCATAACATTAGAATGCTATTATGTTCTAATTGGCACTCTTTTTGAATGTTATCTGGAATTTTTAGAACCACGGACCAAAATTATGCTATAAATACACATGCAAATATAAGCATTAGACCAGTAGATAGAACATTATATTTTACTTTAGCTTGATAAAATAACACACATCTACTTATTAGGTATATGTAGTGTTTTGTCTGCTTTTATATTATAACACTAGTTCCATAATTTTTCTAACAATCATCTCTTCAGTGTTGTCTGTGTGTGTGTGTGTGTGTGCACGTGCGTGTGTGTACAAGAGTCTTTCTAGAGTGTCTTTGGAGTTTAACTGTAGAATGTGGAATATTTTATCATGAAACCTACCGTTGTCCCCAATTAACTTACTCAAGATTAATTAGGCTATACCAATAGTTCTCAGTAAGGTTGTATTGAACCCTGGAAACATCTTAGGAATTTTGGGAGGCAGAGGGTTTGGAAATTTCTGGCAGGGACACTTTGTCCCAGTGATTGAGAGGAAATGTTAGTGGGTAAGGCAAGAAAGCTAACCATCATTGTGTAGACAACTGCAAAATGAAGAATATTTCAATGTTCTTCACAGGTTTCAAATATTCCTCTAGATATTTTGAAAGTGAAAGCCTTGTTTATCATTATCTAGTCCTTGAATCACACTCTTCTTTATTTTTCCAGCACGTTTTTTGCACAGTTTTTATGTACACTGAATTTTAAAAAATGCAACTACTGTGTCATTTGAAGAAAGATTGTCTTTTTTTATTCAGATTGCCCCAAGATTTAGCTACATGTTGGAAAATCATGTCTCTTAAGGCAACATTGTGGTATTTGAATCTCCACACCAACCACTTGTATTAACCTATTACAGTAGCTCTCATACTCATTATAATTCCATGAATAGGTTCAAATGTCTGAATGTTTTCTTTCGCTTTTTTCAAGTGTAGTTGTACTTGAGAATTTATATATTAAAGTATGTGCCATTTTATTATATTTTTCTTCTTGCAGTGGTTGCTGCCCTGCCTATGTTTCCTTTACCTGGCCTGTACCCTCACACCCTAGCTACTAACTGCTGAGATGCTCCTTCATATAATTTCCTTTGGCTGGAATGGGAGATTCCTCAATCCCTGATATGGTCTGTGTTCCCCCTAAATTTATATGTTGAAATTCTAATGCCATGTGATGGTATTAGAAGGTGGGGCATTTGGGTGGTACTTAGGTTCTGTTGGGGAGGGGGAAATTTCCCCATCTAGCCCTCTTGAGTTCTTGTGGCTGGACTAATAATAAAATTGACACAAGGCAAATTAACAGGAGAAAAAGAAACAAATTTTAACTCATGTGTATGGAGGTCTCATAGAAATAGGACCTCAAATGTGGCCAAAGCAGGCAGCTTTTATATTTTTTAGGTAAAGAAACAATAAATTTGGAAGGAATTGACATGACAAAGAATCTTAGGTTTGGGGTGCCCAATTAGTATAGAATATAGACAGAGCTTGGGCTTGGTACTAAATTAAAGAAGTAACAGGATTTATTCATACAGGCTTCTTGGCCCCAAATTCCCTCTCTTTAGGGATAAGGCTGTCCTTCTACCTCCAGATGCAGGGAGTGCACCTTTCATGTAAGATTTATTTCCTGCTTTCAGGACGACAGAAAGAAGGGTCAGAGTGTCTCTCTTGCCTTGGCCTTTTCTTAAGTAACTAATTCAAAACAATCAATTTGTCATTGAGCCACATTTTGGGGCAGCCTAGCCTGCTCTCCAACAGTTCTGAGGATGGAGTCCTCACGAATGAGATTAGTGCTTTTATAAAAGAGACCTCAGGAAGCTCCCTCACATGTGAGGATGCAGTGGAGAACTCTGCCTTTGGGGAAACTGACATAAGACATTATATTTTTAATCCATCTTATTTTACTATTAATGCATTACATTTATTTTAATACATGTCTGCATTTTATATTAGCTATACACTTCATTTCAAGAAGTAAAGGGTAATTTCAAAATACTTTTATTTTCTTAGAAGAAGGCATTAGGTCTGAGAGTCTAAGAGACACTATGTGACAAATATAAATGTCAGTTTATATGCTTACATTTTTAATTTAGTGTACTTTACCTTCCGAGCATCGCAATCAGGACATTTTCAGACATTTACTAAAAGATAAATATTATTACTATGTAAAATATAAAATTGTTAGCAATAATATTTTGTTACTGTCAGAGGCATTAAATATACAGTGGCAGCGCTAACCATCTTTCTCAGCAATCAGACCACAAATTAATTCAAATAATCAAAAATAAGGACTTGGCATTGTTTTGATCTCCCTCCACTAACAAGCTCAGAATCAAATTGTAGCTATAGTTGATGTGGCATTTCATAAGTAACTTACAATAACAGAAAGAGGGATATTGTTATGGTTGGTAATTGTATCCACCACAAAAACACCTGTGGACAGAAGAGAAAAAGAAAAGGGAAGAGAATTTGAAGCAGGTTATGTAAAAACAGAAACTGAGCCATTTGGGAAAAAGTGGAACCAGCTCTGACTTGCACTAGAACAGCCCTAGCATTAGACAAGACCCACCTGTGGCCTCTTGAATGCTTTTATTCATAATCACTTTCTTATGTTCTAACATATTATAAGGAAAAAGTGTGAGTGCAGTAGAGTGAACAAGGGTTTTAAAATCAGTTAATTACCTAAACCTGTTTGAACCTCAGTCTTACATTTAAAAGGAGATAATAATTAGCTGTTGTACAGATTTTTTTTTCTTTTTCCTTTGTATGTGAGAATTAAATGTGACAATTTATTTTAAATTCTACCTACATTGTTATCTAGAGAATTCACTGAGGAATAATATTGACAAAGTGAGTACTTGGGCTTGCAGGAGAAGAGGCTCTACCAATAAAGGATAGAGATTGTAATAAGTTGGCAAGATTTCTGAAATCTCTGTAACTTTCTCTAAGTTTCAGAGAGGGGGAAACTTTGAGAAAGAAAGTAGATTGGTATGGCTCTTTAAAAAAAACATAGTGGGAAACAAGGTATTGCAAGCCAGAGTAGTATGCTCACCTTCTGGACTTCTTTGAGGTCCTCTGGAGGGAATAGCTCTAGGGAAAGAGAAGGCATTGCTCAGATATGTATGTTGGGAGGGAGTGTTGAAGTGATTGATGCTGTATTTGAATTCAATGGGTTAGAAGCTGACGAAGTCCATTTAAACAAAAGTGTTGACCCAGAGACAGTCAACTGATGGATGCTAGTGATGATTACAACTCTCAGTTTTCTCTCTCTAAGAACAAAATTGAGTTGTCTGAGATGTTCATGAAAATATTGTACCTTTGAGCTCATCTGAACTTACTTATGAGTTATGCCCTCACAGTTAAAAAGGCTGCCTGACCTTCCTGTAAGTGTGAATTCCGGAGCAACCATTTGGCCACTGCCAGAAGAGGTTGTGCCAACAGAGCATTTTGTAACTGATGGGGTGCTGCAAATTCAGTCAGGATACGTACTCACATGGGCAGACCAGGCATTCTACAGCAGTGTGGTACATCTGCCACTTGGCTTTGGGAATGTATTGAGGACATTGATGGGCATGTGCAGATCCAGAATGGGTAGATTCTATAAATAAGGGAACATATTATAAGATAACATTTTATTGAACGTTTCATTGTAAAAAAAAACACAGCTGGATAAAATCTGCCAGCCGTAAGCCTACAAAAATATTCACCAGTGACTACTCAGAAATTTCCATTGGTTCTTGTACTGTTCCTTGACTCTTATTTTTAATCCTAAATTATATAATCTGGGAGGAAAATTTCTTTTATATTGCCAATATCTTCACAGCTGATTAGTACTTATTTTTAACATATTATTTTTGGGTGGTTATTAATAAGTCACAATTCAGCAATTTTGCCATAATTTTAAAGCTGATAGAGTGCCACTATTCTATTACTGAAGAGTTAAAAGGTCTGTGTAGCTACACTCTGCTTTGGTCTACATAAGCATTTACAATTTTTCTAATAGTAATTAGATTTGTTGAAAGCACTATGATAAGTGCCCTTATGTAGTAACTCACTTAATCCTCATAACAGCCCTACAAGGAAAGGTAGAGTAGTAATTAAGAGCATAGTCTTTGTAGTCAAACTGTTTGGCTCCAAATCTTGGGGGCTCTGCATTTGCTATTCTCTTTTACTGATTCTCTTCCCCAAGAATCCATAGGCTTGTTCTGTCTTACCTTCATATTTCTGCTCAGGCCTCACTATCAATGTAGTCTTCCCCAATCTCCCTGTATAAAATCACACTCCAGCACCCTCTCCCCTCACCTGTTTCATTTTTATTCCTGCACTTGCCATCATTTAATACACATTATTTTTGTGTATTTATTTGACCACTGTCCGTCTCCTTCCAACAGATAGTAAATTCCAAGGGGCAAATGACTTTGTTTTGATAACTGCTCTATCTCTAGTACCTAAAATTTTACCTCACTCACAGCAGACCAAAAACAAAAAAAATTGAAAAAATAAATGAATAAATAAATTTTCTCCAGTATGGAAAAATTATTATGGAATTATCTATTTCTATTATTCTATTGTAATAAATACAGTGTTATTTCAATTGAGGCTATAGACATACACGATTTGATTTAATAAGAATAAAAGCATTCTGTATAAAAAACAATAGCTACTTTTCTTTTTTTTTTCACACAAACAAATTGTACTTGATAAATAAATAAAATGTCAGGTTAAGTCTTTTGACTTAAATCCAATTTTAAGGCCTTATGAGACAGGACCACAAGAATAAATGTACAATAATATTTGTCACCATATTGTTATATGTTAAATAACATTTAAACAACAAAGCAAAAACCTAAAGGGGATTGGTTCCTCAATAGAAGATTAGATAAATAAATTATGGTACATCCATAAAAGTGTGCAGCCATGAAAAGTGTGGCATAAAAGTACATTTATTTTTTTTCCTTTTTTTTTTTAACATCTTTATTGGAGTATAATTGCTTTACAATGGTGTGTTAGTTTCTGCTTTATAACAAAGTGAATCAGTTATACATATACATATGTTCCCATATCTCTTCCCTCTTGCATCTCCCTCCCTCCTACCCTCCCTATCCCACCCCTCTGGGTGGTCACAAAGCACAGAGCTGATCTCCCTGTGCTATGTGGTTGCTTCCGACCAGCTATCTATTTTATGTTTGGTAGTGTATATATGTCCATGCCACTCTCTCACTTTGTCACATCTCACCCTACCACCTCCCCATATCCTCAAGTCCATTCTCTAGTAGGTCTGTGTCTTTATTCCCGTCTTGCCACTAGGTTCTTCATGACCTTTTTATTTTTCCCTTAGATTCCATATATATGTGTTAGCATACTGTATTTGTTTTTCTCTTTCTGACTTACTTCACTCTGTATGACAGACTCTAACTCCATCCACCTCACTACAAATAACTCCATTTCATTTCTTTTTATGGCTGAGTAATATTCCATTGTATATATGTGCCACATCATCTTTATCCATTCATCCGATGATGGACACTTAGGTTGCTTCCATGTCCTGGCTATTGTAAATAGAACTGCAATGAACATTTTGGTACATGACTCTTTTTGAATTATGGTTTTCTCAGGGTATATACCCAGTAGTGGGATTGCTGGGTGATATGGTAGTTCTATTTTTAGTTTTTTAAGGAACCTCCATACTGTTCTCCATAGTGTTTGTATCAATTTACATTCCCACCAGCAGTGCAAGAGGGTTCCTTTTTCACCACACCCTCTCCAGCATTTATTGTTTCTAGATTTTTTGATGATGGCCATTCTGACCGGTGTGAGATGATATCTGATTGTAGTTTTGATTTGCATTTCTCTAATGATTAATGATGTTGAGCATTCTTTCATGTGTTTGTTGGCAATCTGTATATCTTCTTTGGAGAAATGTCTATTTAGGTCTTCTGCCCATTTTTAGATTGGGATGTTTGTTTTTTTGATATTGATCTGCATGAGCTGCTTGTAAATTTTGGAGATTAATCCTTTGTCAGTTGCTTCATTTGCAAATATTTTCTCTTATTCTGAGGGTTGTCTTTTGGTCTTGCTTATGGTTTCCATTGCTCTGCAAAAGCTTTTAAGTTTCATTAGGTCCCATTTGTTTATTTTTGTTTTTATTTCCATTTCTTAAGGAGCTGGGTCAAAAAGGTTCTTGCTGTGATTTATGTCATAGAGTGTTCTGCCTATGTTTTCCTCTAAGAGTTTGATAGTGTCTGGCCTTACATTTAGGTCTTACACCATTTTGAGTTTATTTTTGTGTATAGTGTTAGGGAGTGTTCTAATTTCTTACTTTTACATGTACCTGTCCAGTTTTCCCAGCACTACTTATTGAAGAGGCTGTCTTTTCTCCACTGTATATGCTTGCCTTCTTTATCAAAGATAAGGTGACCATATGTGTGTGGGCTTATCTCTGGGCTTTCTATCCTGTTCCATTGATCTATATTTCTGTTTTGGTGCCAGTACCATACTGTCTTGATTACTGTAGCTTTGTTGTATAGTCTGAAGTCAGGGAGCCTGATTCCTCCAGCTCCATTTTTCGTTCTCAAGATTGCTTTGGCTATTCAGGGTCTTTTTTGTTTCCATACAAATTGTGAAATTTTTTGTTCTAGTTCTGTGAAAAATGCCAGTGGTAGTTTGATAGGGATTGCATTGAATCTGTAGATTGCTTTGGGTAGTAGAGTCATTTTCACAATGTTGATTCTTCCAATCCAAGAACATGGTATATCTCTCCATCTATTTGTATCATCTTTAATTTCTTTCATCAGTGTCTTATAATTTTCTGCATACAGGTCTTTAGTCTCCTTTGGTAGGTTTATTCCTAGATATTTTATTCTTTTTGTTGCAATGGTAAATGGGAGTGTTTTCTTAATTTCACTTTCAGATTTTTCATCATTAGTGTATAGGAATGCTAGAGATTTCTGTGCATTAATCTTGTATCCTGCTACTTTACCAAATTCATTGATTAGCTCTAGTAGTTTTCTGGTAGCATCTTTAGGATTCTCTATGTATAGTATCATGTCATCTGCAAACAGTGACAGCTTTACTTCTTCTTTTCCGATTTGGATTCCTTTTATTTCTTTTTCTTCTCTGATTGCTGTGGCTAACACTTCCAAAACTATGTTGAATAATAGTGGTGAGAGTGGGCAACCTTGTCTTGTTCCTGATCTTAGTGGAAATGGTTTCAGTTTTTCACCATTGAGGACGATGTTGGCTGTGGGTTTGTCATATATGGCCTTTATTATGTTGAGGAAAGTTCCCTCTATGCCTACCTTCTGCAGGGCTTTTATCATAAATGGGTGTTGAATTTTGTCAAAAGCTTTCTCTGCATCTATTGAGATGATCATATGGTTTTTCTCCTTCAATTTGTTAATATGATGTATTACATTGATTGATTTGTGTATATTGAAGAATCCTTGCATTCCTGGAATAAACCCCACTTGATCATGGTGTATGATCCTTTTAATATGCTGTTGGATTCTGTATGCTAGTATTTTGTTGAGGATTTTTGCATCTATGTTCATCAGTGATATTGGCCTGTAGTTTTCTTTCTTTGTGACATCTTTGTCTGGTTTTGGTATCAGGGTGATGGTGGCCTCGTAGAATGAGGTGGGGAGTGTTCCTCCCTCTGCAATATTTTGGAAGAGTTTGAGGATAGGTGTTAGCTCTTCTCTAAATGTTTGATAGAATTCGCCTGTGAAGCCATCTGGTCCTGGGCTTTTGTTTTTTGGAAGATTTTTAATCACAGTTTCAACTTCAGTGCTTGTGATTGGTCTGTTCATATTTTCTATTTCTTCCTGGTTCAGTCTTGGCAGGTTGTGCATTTCTAAGAATCTGTCCATTTCTTCCAGGTTGTCCATTTTATTGGCATAGAGTTGCTTGTAGTAATCTCTCATGATTGTTTGTATTTCTACAGTGTCAGTTGTTACTTCTCCTTTTTCATTTCTAATTCTATTGATTTGAGTCTTCTCCCTTTTTTTCTTGATGAGTCTGGCTAATGGTTTATCAATTTTGTTTATATTCTCAAAGAACCAGCTTTTAGTTTTATTGATCTTTGCTATTGTTTCCTTCATTTCTTTTTCATTTTTTTCTGATCTGATATTTATGATTTCTTTCCTTCTGCTAACTTTGGGTTTTTTTTTGTTCTTCTTTCTCTAATTGCTTTAGGTGCAAGGTTAGTTTGTTTACTTGATATGTTTCCTGTTTCTTGAGGTAGGCTTGTATTGCTATAAACTTCCCTCTTAGAACTGCTTTTGCTGCATCCCATAGGTTTTGGGTCGTCGTGTTTCCCTTGTCATTTGTTTCTAGGTATTTTTTGATTTCCCCTTTGATTTCTTCAGTGATCACTTCGTTATTAAGTAGTGTATTATTTAGCCTCCATGTGTTTGTATTTTTTACAGATCTTTTCCTGTAATTGTTATCTAGTCTCATAGTGTTATGGTCAGAAAAGATGCTTGACACAATTTCAATTTTCTTAAATTTACCAAGGCTTGATTTGTGACCCAAGATATGATCTATCCTGGAGAATGTTCCATGAGCACTTGAGAAAAATGTGTATTCTGTTGTTTTTAGGTGGAATGTCCTATAAATATCAATTAAGTCCATCTTGTTTTATGTATCATTTTAGCTTGTGTTTCCTTATTTATTTTCATTTTGGATGATCTGTCCATTGGTGAAAGTGGGGTGTTAAAGTCCCCTACTATGATTGTGTTACTGTCGATTTCCCCTTTTATGGCTGTTAGTATTTGCCTTATGTATTGAGGTGCTCCTATGTTGGGTGCATAAATATTTACAATTGTTATACCTTCTTCTTGGATCGATCCTTTGATCATTATATAGTGTCCTTCTTTGTCCCTTGTAATAGTCTTTATTTTAAAGTCTATTTTTTGTGATATGAGAATTGCTACTCCAGCTTTCTTTTGATTTCCATTTGCATGGAACATCTTTTTCCATCCCCTCACTTTCAGTCTGTATGTGTCTCTAGGTCTGAAGGGGGTCTCTTGTAGACAGCATATGTACGGGTCTTGTTTTTGTATCCATTCAGCCAGTCTGTGTCTTTTGGTGGGAGCATTTAATCCATTTACATTTAAGGTAATTATCGATATGTATGTTCCTATCCCCATTTTCTTAAATGTTTTGGGTTTGTTATTGTAGGTGTTTTCCTTCTCTTGTGTTTCTTGCCTAGAGAAGTTCCTTTAGCATTTGTTGTAAAGCTGGTTTGGTGGTGCTGAACTCTCTCAGCTTTTGCTTGTCTGTAAAGGTTTTAATTTCTCCATCAAATCTGAATGAGATCCTTGCTGGATAGAGTAATCTTGGTTGTAGGTTTTTCTCCTTCATCACTTTAAATATGTCCTGCTACTCCCTTCTGGCTTGCAGAGTTTCTGCTGAAAGATCAGATGTTAACCTTACGGGGATTCCCTTGTGTGTTATTTGTTGTTTTTCCCTTGTTTCTTTTAATATGTTTTCTTTATATTTAATTTTTGATAGTTTGATTAATATGTGTCTTGGCATGTTTCTCCTTGGATTTATCCTGTATGGGACTCTCTGTGCTTCCAGAACTTGATTAACTATTTCCTAATAGCTATTCTTCTAAGCATTTGAATCAACCATCATAACATGAAAAGATGCCATTCTGATTTTAATCTCTGATTCTTCTAATGTAGAGACCTGCTAACCTCCTTTTGTTAACAGGTGATTGGGTCAGTGTTTCATTTTTCTTCTTAGTTCTCATATTTTCATATTTTAGTGCAGAAAATTTGCATATATCCATTTGCTAAATAATTAATTATTTTAATGAAAAAGCACCTCTGTCCTCTCTGAAAAACATTGCCTGATTCTTCCTGCTGCCTTTGTCCCTCTTGTCAGAATTGTTCTCTTCAGTGCAATTACTGAATGATGTGTTTATTTTCTTCCTTTTCAACTTTGAACACTGTGAGCCATTTCATACAGTTCCAGAATCAGTTGTTCTCATTTGTTTACTAGTTGGAGTTCATGGGTATGTACTCTCACCTTCAATAAGCCACTATTTTTCAGACTATACTGACTGACTGGAACAATAAGAGAGACACTCATGCAAGGTGTATTGTGAAGTTCATAATTCACTTAGGCATGTGAGCACATGAATAAGTGAAACAATAAAATTGTGTACAGTGTATTTATGGGAACATATTAGAAGGAGGGAATAATCAATTATACTTGGGTCTAGAGGTAGAGGAAGGTATTTCAGGATGCAGATTTTCAAAATTCCAGAGGTGATGACATTTGATGTGACCTTAAAGTTTAGATAGTTGAATTTATGTGTATGAGAGAGTAAAAGTGGAAAGATGTAGCAGATAAAATAACATACTATGGATTATAGATAATATTTACAAATCCAGTACTGTGATGCCTGGCACATAATAATACTGGTAATTTTATTAATATAATCATTTCCATCAACATGCTAGCAGTGCATATGACAGAGCTGGACTTCTAACGCAGAGTGTGAGTTCAGGCTGTGCTATGACTTCATATGCTGTGATTTTGGCCATCATGCCATATTACCTCCTCATCCTAACTATACATAATACTATTAACATCGTTTTTCTGCTGGATGATAATCTTTGACTGATGATGTATTTGTCAAGATTCTAATTGAACCTAGCCCTAATATCTCTGCATAGCAATGTTCAAAGGAGTTTGGTTAGGACTTTATAATGACATGAGATTTTTTTTTGAGAATGATTGTTACTGTGACTGATATACTGATTTGATGATATTATAAAAAGTTTATTTCCCTGATCTGAGCAATTATTGCTTGTTTTCTCATTTGGCAATGTGTTGTCCTCAGTGATAGAAACAACATTTCACTCCCTCTGTGAAGAAGAATAACTTCCTGTTCAGAATCTGTGTTAACAATTAATTCCTTATTTAAAGAATGATAACTTCCATATAATATTTCATTAATAAATCAGAGGTACTGATTCACTTTTCATGTTATGTTTTCACAACTGTGCAAATGTGAAGGGATATATTAAACTGATTCCATTCAGTCCTGCTTGAGTATAAGGTTAGATGTTCATGGATCTCATTTTTGTTGGAGAAAACTTAATCATTGACAAAGGAGAACGTTGTTTGAGAGGGTAATTTGTTGGGGTCAAGCAACATTTTGGTCACAGATAGACTTTACTCTTCTTGAACAAATAAAACCCATGATTTATTGATTTCTTTCCATGGGAGGTATTCACAGGACAAAAACTTGAAAAACAGCTAATAAAGAAACTCTTCCCAGGTGATATATATAGTCCTCAGTCAAGTGCCGGAATGGTCTCTGGGTGCTCTGTGGCTCTTTGCAGGTCTCTGGTCATTGAGACACACAATGTTCACTAAGGTCAGATATGGGCAGTCTAGCAAAGCTGCCTCTGTTCCTGTTTACATGGTCTTTTAAAATCTGGGCTCCACTGACCTCTCCCTTTGTAAGGCCTCTTCTTACCTTCCTTCTCCAGACTACTGGAACTGCAAAATTCAAAAGCAGCAATTCTATTAACATATCCAGTATAGTGCTATTGAGACAGATAAAGGAGGGAACAATAGCTCATTTTTTAATCGAAGATATACAAATCTATAATTCTCTTCCTTCTGATTATTTTTGTGGTCTTCAAACTATAAAATAGCTCTGTTGGTTTTTATTATCCATATAAATACAAATACAGATAAAATATATTTTTTCTATATGTTATTCAAACATATTGGTTTTCTGCTTTCCAGCCTAAAAGAATGATGAGGCCAACTAAAGGTGAGGATTGGGAGAGAAATTAACATTGATCAGGGGAAAGTAATAGAACCATATTTTCTGAAAGCTTGGGATGGAGAAGAAAGAAGGAATAAAGTGAGGAAAAAAATACATTTTTTTCTATTATCCTTTCAGGTGTTCATCTACTTGCTTTTTTTTCTTTTTAATCAAAAGCTCTTTCTCAGTTGCCTTTGTACCATTTTGTTTTTTATCAAATTATCAAGGAGTAAAATATACCTAGAAACTTTCACTAATTTCTGCTCAATATGTGTAACTGTGTGGAAGGTAGTATACTTTGGTTTGAAAATAATTGTAGATAGGAGATTTAATGTATTCAAAAAGGAACAGAAAGTTGAGAAAAAGAAGCTTTTTTTTGCAATGCGTTTGTTAAGATGCTACTAAAATTTAGTTCACACCAAATAGAGTAACAAATTCTGATAAACCTTAGTAGGAAAAAATAAAGAATTCTGCAAAAGAATTTGGGAGTTATTACAAAACTGTTCCCCATGGCTTAACATTCACTATAATTCTATATTGAAAAAAGCAAGCTGAATTCTAGAGAAATGCAGTATAAATCAAAGAGATGATCTTATTATATATAAAGTAGTAAGACTTCACCTGGAGTACTATAAAATATAATGCACGTGATACCTCAAGAAAAATGTAATTGTCTATAAAGGTATAACACAAGATAGACTGACTGGGTTCTACAGATGCTTGTGTGAGGAACAAGGGAGTATATATTTATAATGGTAAGGGAGGAATTTGAGCTGATACACAGGACATAGTTCAATTTTAGTCAGCAATTAATTGAATTGAGTCCAACTAGCCATTTTTCATTGATCTTGCTATGGAAGCTAGTTTCTATAGAGGCGAGATATTTTCTTTACTTTTTATGTCAATGATAAGAAGAGTTTCTTTTGAAATCTTCCACCAAGCCATTTTAGAAAGTTTACCTTTGATTGCATCACTCTTTTCAATCCTTTTGTATAATTTTTTTTGTATAATTTTTGCTGTGTATACCTACTACTCACTCTACGAATCATTCTATTATTTTGCATGTCCTTCTGTAATCTGCCCACTTTAATCAAAACTTAGTCCAAAAAAGACTCATAAGCATAAAAAATTTTTTGTGGTAGGTTTGAGGACATTAATACTGAAAAATTCTAGTAATAAAATATATTGATAATGAAGTAGAACACACTGCAATAAATCTGTGTAGATTTAAGGCACAGTCATTTGTCTTGATTTTGTTAAACCAGCTCACCTGATGCAAATACAACAAAGTAATTTACATGTTAATTCCCCTCCCTGTCCCCAAATTCTTTGTGACAATTGCAGTTAACGCTGGTCAATAATATTTTGGTGTTATAAATATTTTTAAAATAAGTAAATTTTAATATCATTTGATACATTTGGGGAATTTTTCTGATTGCTTTCATCCTCTTATGTAAGTTAATTTCATCATGTAAACCTACAATTTTCTTCCGAAGCCGAGGTAGAGGTTGAAAAGGAAACTTTTGAATTCCAATTGACTACAGCAGTCTGAGGGTGGCAGTGACCATATATAATCTTTCTTCATGAAGTACTAAGTCCTGTGGAGAGAAGGTACTTAGTCTTGTTGATGCTTTCAGAGATGAGGTGCCATAAATAACAAAACTTTGGGAATCAATCAAGATCTCACAGGCAAAGTGTGTGTGAAAGCTCTTGGTAGAAATTCACTTTACTCTTAATATTTGTAGGACAATAGAGCAAAATTCTTGGATGGGCATTTGATGGGCCCACCCTTGAAAACCAAGGTATTGCTGCAATTTCGTTAAATATTTGACCATACTCACATCTCCTAGAGGATGATTGTACCTCAATCTCAATATTGACTGGAAAACAGAATTACCTCCTGTGGTAGGCAGAATAATGCCCCCCTCCCCCAAAGATGGCTACATTCTAATCCCCAGAACCTGTGAATATGTAAGGTTGCATAACAAAGGGAATATAAGTTTACAGATGGAATTAAGGATGCCAATCAGCTAACCTTAAAAGAGGGATCTATCCTAGATTATGCAGGTAGCCCCAATGTAATCACAAAAGTCCTTAAAATTTGAAGAGGGACTCAGAAGAGAGAGTTGGTAAGATGGCAAAATGGGAAGGACTCAGCCAGCTATTTCTGGCTTACAAAATTGAGGAAAGCACCATGGGTCAGGGAAAACAGAGGAATGTGAGAAGCTAGAAATGATAATCAAATGAATTCTCCCCAAAGCCTCTACAAAGGAGTGCAGCCCTGCTAATACCTGGAGGTTAACCCATTAAGATCCATGTTGGACTTCTGAACTATAAAACTGTAAGATGATAATTTGTGTTAAAGCACTAAATTTTGATAAATTGGTACAGCTGTAATAGAAAACTAATATACCCCCCGCAGTTCATCTCTTTCTTCTAATCACTCCTATAAGATTAGCTTACTTAATTTATTTAAGACCTACCTCCATGAAACTTTCTTAATTTTCACCATCAGAATTAATTATCTACTCTCTTATTATTTTATTTAAATTTCTATATTTATAATATAGTATTTTCCACAGTCAGTCCTATATTTTGTGGAGCAATTTACTCTCCAAACATCCCAGAGATAGTAATGCATGCAACAAACCATGCAGAGGGAAAGACAAAAGATGAATGAATGATCAAGAGGTTACACTGTGTAAAATGTTGACCCCCAAATCTTAGTAATTGACAAATGGCAAGATTTATTCATCAGTCATGCTAAATGTCTATCATGGAAACATTACTCACAGTTGTGACAGAAGAAGTATTGAGTGGTACCTATATACAATGGGATACTACTGAGCCATACAAAAGAACAAAATAATGTCATTTGCAACAACATGGATGCAACTAGAGATTATCATACTAAGTAAAGTAAGTCAGAAAGAGAGAGACAAATACCATATGATATCACATATATGTGGAATCTAAAAAATGGCACAAATGAACCTATCTACAAAACAGAAGCAGACTCATAGACATAGAGAACAGACTTGTGGTTGCCAAGGGGGAGGGAGGAAGGAGAGGGATGGACTGAGAGTTTGGGGTTGGTAGATGCAAACTATTACATTTAGAAAAGATAAACAACAAGGTCCTCCTGTATAGCACAGGAAACTGTATTCAATATCCTGGGATAAACCATAATGGAAAAGAATATAAATAAAAGAATGTCTGTATGTGTATAACTGAGTCACTTTGCTGTACAGCAGAGATTGGCACAACATTGTAAATCGACTATACTTCAATTTAAACAAAAAGAAAAATCCAATTAGAAAGAAAAAAGAAGTACTGAGCATGGTGAACCACTCTTCATGATGGCTTTTAAACCTATCACCTTAAAATGACACACAGCACATTTGCAAATATTTCATTGGCTAAAAGAAGCCACATTACCAAGCCTATGCACAGTAACGTTAAGAAAATATAATCTTCCATTCAAGAGAGGTAACAAATATTTAGAACTATGACTCAATTTTCCACAATAAACTAGATTTCCCTGGGAGGCTGTATAAAATGTGATTTTTCTGTGAAAACATTTTAGAAATACAGTGTGTTTGGGTAGCCCAATGGGGAAAGAAAAAGTGGGCAGAAGAACAATGTGATTCAAAGGTACTTGCTGTGTGATACTGATGTATCTGTGTATGGGAAGTGGGATACAGAGCCTGTGGAGGCAGAGAAAGAACAAGAGAGAACTTTTAGCAGTTTCTGTGTGTGGCAGTTTCAGTGAAAGAAAGAGAGGTGTTCCAAAAGGAAATTTATGAAGCTGTCCAAGGGATTGGTTGTAAACTCACAGTGATAACACTTTAAAGAAACCAGCTGCAAGGAGCCACATTCTTTTTCAAGGTATCTGGAGTTGGAGTGTGGTTTATTTGAATGTGTTGGGGCTCAGGGAAGGCCACACCAAAATATGCCTCAATGGCATAATGATTATTTTGAATTAAAGTTATTTAAGAAATGGTAGATGCAAGAGGAACATTTTGACTTTCCTCTCTGTCTCCCTAAAAGCAGGAAATAAATCTGCCATGTGAAAAGTGTCCTCTCTGTACTGGGTGGTACAATTTTATCACCCGAGTCAGGGAATTCCAGGCTGAGAAGCCTGTATAAACAAAGCTTGTTATTTCTTAACTAATTTATTACCCAAGCCCAATCTTTGCTTAAATTCCTCACTAACTAAGCACCCAAACCTATTTCTTTGTCCTGTCAACTCCTCTCACAATTTATTTTTTCTTTGTCTAAAAAGTGTAAAAGCTGCCTGCTTTGGCTACTTCTAGGTCCTATTTCCATAAGACCTCCATGTGCACGCATTAAATTTGCTTCTTTTTCTCCTGTAAATCTGTCTTGTGTCAATTTTTTTTATCAGTCCAGCCACAAGAACTCAAGAGCGGTAGAGGGAGAAATTTCCCTCTCCCTGACTAATGTGTAACCTGCAGATACTGGACCAAAAATGGGTTCAATACCTTTGATTTATATGCATTTTTGGAGGTTGGTTGTTTTCAGTTACTTAACTTTGTCATTAAATTGTGAATGCCTGGAGAGTAAGAAAACAAATGAGTCAATAACCAAGTACTATAAGTGGACAATATGAAATAAAAATGGCATAATAAGTCTTATTATAGCAGTAATTATACACCAGAAGATAAATTTTCTAAATAAAAGACACTCTTACTGTGAATATTTAGATGGCCAACAACTTATATGAGACATAAGAAAAAAAGTCTCAGAAAAACTGAAAATAAAGCATGAAAAAAGAAATACCAAGAATATACAAACTAAATGTAAACCAAAAGAAGGAGTTGAAATCACAAATTCCACACTATACAAGGGCATCAGGGAAACAGCTAGTTGTGTGGTTTTGGTTAAGAAATGGAAAATAAAGCAGGATGAGAATGAATCTCTATTTGCAGCTGAAAGGATTAACAAGTTAACAAGTGTTATAATTCAAGATGTTCATCATACCTCTTTTCCAAAGTCCAAGACCCTGAGAATATGCTCTAATCTTGATTTTCAAAAATCACAAGCATAATGAAGATTTACTTATCTCATTTCATATTATACTTAGTGAAAGCAATGGTTAGATTTATTATTTTTTCAATCATATAAGAGAGAGATGAAATGGGGAGACACAAGTTTGAATTAATTACTGAGGTTTAAGCATAAGACAGTAGTATCATGAAGGATAGCATTTGAAAATTGAAATAGAAAGGAAGAGATAAATATAGGGAGAATTCAGAGACTGGGAGTTAAATCAAGAGATTACAGTGATAAGCCTGACACTTTATGAAAAATATTTGGATTAGATACTGACTATCTGTAGCATATAAAATTAAAGAAATTGAGGGTTAAAGAGAAAATTTTGTGAAAACTAAAATCAGTGACAGCAACAACAACGAGTCAATCCAACTGCTAACAAATGACCTTTAATAGAAGGACTATCCAGATAAATGATAGACATTCCAGGCTTCATGTATTATTGGTTTGGCAGTTTTGGGTAAGAAAAGATGGTGGTAACTAAATTATTCCATTTTTCCATCAGGTTCAACACAGACAGACTGATTTTGTTTTCCTTAACATATCAGGGAAATAGAGCTATTAAGAAGGTGATATTAAGAAGCATATTGTCATGATAGTAATTGAAAAAGAAACAAACACAGGCTGTACAGCTGCATTTTCTCTGATATATTCTGGATGTTAAAGTCTAGATATTTATCTGTGAGGAAGGTGACTAATACCAGAACATTGTGATATGAAATTCAACTCATCTAAATAGTGATCTTTCAAGGTCATTCTCTATTGTTTGCATTTAGGAGAAGCATTGAAAATTATTCAAAGCCTGGTGTTTGGATTTATTACTTGCATAGAGGATGGCGTTCTGAAAATAATATATTTTTCTTGAGGTCTAAACTCTTCTGAATAACTATTTCCTTGCATCTTAAAATAATGAAATCACCTTACAACTTTTTCTAAAAAATGTTTTATTTTTATATAAAGATTGGCTTCTATCAAAGTCACACAGACACAGAGCAGAGAGTCTTTGATGATTTTCAATTACACTGATTTTAAAATAGCTTTGTGAGAACATTGTTGAACTCTGCGAGGATGGTCTGAAGTCTATGCTAAGAGTTTGCTCTTCATCCAGGTCTCTGGTCAGGGAGGGGGTGGGTCTCATTGTGACTCCTTGGTTTTTATAAACAGCAGTGAGTGAAATTCACAAGAAATATCCTTGGCTTACTCACAAGAGTCAATGAAATAAACAATTCATAGTGAGGTAGTCAAAGGGAAAGGCAATAGAGAAATGATGGACTAGCTGCAGCCTTTGTCCATTCAGGGTCCTTTTTTTCTGAACTGCAGATTTCCACATAACAAAGTTTAATAAGTGTACAAAAGAGATGCGTGTAAGTATCCTCCGTATCCTACCCCTCTAGGTAGTCACAAAGCACTGAGTTGATCCCCTGTGCTATGTGGCTGCTTCCCACTAGCTATTTTATATTTGGTAGGGTATATATGTCCATGCCACTCTCACACTTCGTCTCAGCGTACGCTTCCCACTCCCTGTGTCCTCAAGTCCAGTCTCTACCTCTGTGTCTTTATTCCTGTCCTGCCTCTAGGTTCTTCAGAACCATTTTTTTTTAAGATTATATATATATGTGTGTTAGCATACGGTATTTGTTTTTCTCTTTCTGACTTACTTCACTCTGTATGACAGACTCTAACTCCATCCACCTCGTTACAAATACCTCCATTTCATTTCTTTTTATGCCTGAGTAATATTCCATTGTATATATGTGCCACATCTTCTTTATCCATTCATCCGATGATGGACACTTAGGTTGCTTCCATGTCCTGGCTATTGTACATAGAGTTGCAATGAACATTGTGGTACATGACTCTTTTTGAATTATGGTTTTCTCAGGGTATATGCCCAGTAGTGGGATTGCTGGGTCATATGGTAGTTCTATTTTTAGTTTTTTAAGGAACTTCCATACTGTTCTCCATAGTGGCTGTATAAATTTACATTCCATCAATAGTGCAAGAGGGTTCCCTTTTCTCCACACCCTCTCCAGCATGTATTGATTGTAGATTTTTTGTTGCTGGCCATTCTGACTGGTGTAAAGTGATATCTCATTGTAGTGTGGATTTGCATTTCTCTAATGATTAGTGATGTTGAGAATCCTTTCCTGTGTTTGTTGACAATCTGTATATCTTCTTTGGAGAAATGTCTATGTACGTCTTCTGCCAGTTTCTGGATTGGGTTGTTTGGTTTTTTTTGATATTGAGCTGCATGAGCTGCTTGCAAATTTTGGAGATTAAACCTTTGTCAATTGCTTCATTTGCAAATATTTTCTCCCATTCTGAGGATTGTCTTTTTGTCTTGTTTATGGTTTCCTTTGCTGTGCAAAAGCATTTAAGTTTCATTAGGTCCCATTTTTGTTTTTATTTCCATTTCTCTAGGAGGTGGGTTAAAAAGGATGTTGCTGTAATTTATGTCATAGAGTGTTCTGCCTATGCTTTCCTCTAAGAGTTTGATAGTGTCTGGCCTTATATTTAGGTCTTTAATCCATTTTGAGTTTATTTTTGTGTATGGTGTTATGGAGTGTTCTAATTTCATACTTTTACATGTAGCTGTCCGTTTTCACAGCAGCACTTATTGAAGAGGGTGTCTTTTCTCCATTGTATACTCTTGCCTCCTGTATCAAAAATAAGGTGACCATATATGTGTGGGTTTATCTCTGAGCTTTATATCCTGTTCCATTGATCTATATTTCTGTTTTTGTGTCAGTACTATACTGTCTTGATTACTGTAGTTTTGTAGTATAGTCTGAAGTCCAGCAGCCAGATTCCTCCAGCTCTGGTTATCTTTCTCAAGATTGCTTTGGCTATTCGGGCTCTTTTGTGTTTCCATACAAATTGTGAAACTTTTAGTTCTAGTTCTGTGAAAAATGCCATTGGTTGTTTGATAGGGATTGCATTGAATCTGTAGGTTGCTTTGGGTAGTATACTCATTTTCACAATGTTGATTCTTCCAATCCAAGAACATGGTATATCTCTCCATCTGTTTGTGTCATCTTTAATTTCTTTCATCAGTGTCTTACAGTTTTCTGCATACAGGTCTTTTGTCTCCTTAAGGAGGTTTATTCCTAGGTATTTTATTCTTTGTGTTGCAATTTTAAATGGGAGTGTTTCTTTAATTTCTCTTTCAGATTTTTCATCATTAGTGTATAGGAATGCAACAGATTTCTGTGCATTAATTTTGTATCCTGTGACTTTACCAAATTCATTGATTAGCTCTAGTAGTTTTCTGGTAGCATCTTTAGGATTCTCTTTGTATAGTATCATGTCATCAGCAAACAGTGACAGCTTTACTTCTTCTTTTCTGATTTGGATTCCTTTAATTCCTTTTTCTTCTTTGATTGCTGTGGCTTAAACTTCTAAAACTATGTTGAAAAAAATGATGAGAGTGGACAAAGTTGTCTTGTTCCTGATCTTAGAGGAAATGGTTTCAGTTTTTCACCATTGAGAATGATGTTTGCTCTGGGTTTGTCATATATGGCCTTTACTATGTTGAGGTAAGTTCCCACTATGCCTACTTTCTAGAGGGTTTTTGTCATAAATGGGTGTTGAATTTTGCCAAAAGCTTTTTGTGCATCTATTGAGATGATCATATGGTTTTTCTCCTTCAATTTGTTGATATGGTTTATCACATTGATTGATTTGCATATATTGAAGAATCCTTGCATCACTGGGATAAACCCCACTTGATTGTGGTGTATGATCCGTTTACTGTGCTGTTGGATTCTGTTTACTAATATTTTGTTGAGGATTTTTGCATCTACGTTCATCAGTGCTATTGGCCTGCTGTTTTCTTGTTTTGTGACATCTTTGCCTGGTTTTGGTATCAGGGTGATGGTGGCCTCATAAAATGCGTTTGGGAGTGATCCTCCCTCTGCTATATTTTGGAAGAGTTTGAGAAGGATAGGTGTTAGCTCTTCTCAAAATGTTTGATAGAATTTGCCTGTGAATCCATCTGGTCCTGTGCTTTTGTTTATTGGAAGATTTTTAATCACAGTTTCAATTTCAGTGCTTGTAATTGGTCTGTTTATATTTTCTATTTCTTCCCAGTTCAGTCTTGGGAGGTTGTGCCTTTCTAAGACTGTGTCCATTTCTTCCAGGTTGCCCATTTTATTGGCATATAGCTGCTTCTAGTAATCTCTCATGATCCTTTGTATTTCTGCAGTGTCAGTTGTTACTTCTCCTTTTTCATTTCTAATTCTATTGATTTGAGTCTTCTCCCTTTTTTTTCTTGATGAGTCTGGTTAATGGTTTATCAATTTTTTTTATCTCCTCAAAGAACCAGCTTTTAGTTTTATTGATCTTTGCTATTGTTTCCTTCATTTCTTTTAATTTATTTCTGATCTGATCTTTATGATTTCTTTCCTTCTGCTACCTTTTCTGGTCTTTTGTTCTTCTTTCCCTAATTGTTTTAGGTGGAAGGTTAGGTTGTTTATATGAGATGTTTCTTGTTTCTTGAGGTAAGATTGTATCGCTATAAACTTCCCTCTTAGAACTGCTTTTGCTGCATCCCATCGGTTTTGAGTCATCGTGTTATCATTGTCATTTGTTTCTAGGTGTTTTTTAATTTCCTTTTTGATTTCTTCAGTGATCTCGTTTATTTAGTAGTGTGTTGTTTAGGCTCCATGTGTTTGTAGTTTTTACAGACTTTTTAATTTATATGTAGTCTCAAAGCATTGTGGTCGGAAAAGATACTTGATATGATTTCAGTTTTCTTAAATTTACCAAGGCTTGATTTGTGACCCAAGATATGATCTATCCTGGAGAATTTTCCATGAGCACTTGAGAAGGAAATGTACTCTGATGTTTTTGGATGGAATGTCCTATAAATAACAACCAGGTCCATCTTTTTTAATATATCATTTAAAACTTGTGTTTTCTTATTTATTTTCATTTTGGATGATGTGTTCATTGGTGAAAGTGGTGTGTTAATGTCCCTTACTATGATTTTGTTACTGTCGATTTCCCCTTTTATGGTTCTTAGCATTTGCCTTATGTATTGAGGTACTCCTATGTTGGGTGCATAAATATTTACAATTGTTATATCTTCTTCATGAATTGATCTCTTGATCATTATGTAGTGTCCTTCTTTGCCTCTTGTAATAGTCTTTATTTTAAAGTCTATTTTGTGTGATATGAGAATTGCTACTCCAGCTTTCTTTTGATTTCCATTTTCATGGAATATCCTTTTCCATCTCCTCACTTTCAGTCTGTATATGTCCCAGGTCTGAAGTGGGTCTCTTGTAGACAGCATATACACAGTTCTTGTTTCTGTATCAATTCAGCCAGTCGATGTCTTTTGGTTGGAGCATTTAAGCCATTTACATTTAAGGTAATTATTGATATGTAAGTTGCTATTACCGTTTTCTTAATTGTTTTTAGTTGGTTATTTTAGGTGTTTTCCTTCTCTTGTGTTTCCTTCCTAGAGAAGTTCCTTTAACATTTTTTTGTAAGCTGGTTTGGTGGTACTGAATTCTCTTAGCTTTTGCTTGTCTGTAAAGATTTTAATTTCTCCGTTGAATCTGAAAGAGATCCTTGCTTGGTAGAATAATCTTGGTTGTAGGTTTTTCCCATTCATCACTTTGAATATATCCTGCCACTCCCTTCTGGCTTACAGAGTTTCTGCTGAAAGATCAGCTGTTAACCTTATGGGGATTCCCTTGTATGTTATTAGTTGTTTTTCTCTTGCTGCTTTTAATATTTTTCCTTTGTATTTAATTTTTGATTAATATGTGTCTTGGCATGTTTCTCCTTGGATTTATCCTCTGTGGGACTCTCTGTGCTTCCTGGACTTGATTGATTATATCATTTCCCATATTAGGGGAGTTTTCAACTATAATCTCTTCAAATATTTTCTCAGTCCCTTTCTTCTCCTCTTCTTCTTCTGGGACTCCTATAATTCGAATGTTGGTGCATTTAATGTTGTCCCAGAAGTCTCTGAAACTGTCCTCAATCTTTTCATTCTTTTTTTCTTTATTCTCCTTTGCAGTAGTTATTTCCACTGTTTTATCTTCCAGGTCACTTCTCCATTCTTCTGCCTCAGTTATTCTGCTACTGTTTCCTTCCAGAGTATTTTTAATTTCATTTATTGTGTTGTTCATCATTATTTGTTTGCTCTTTAGTTCTTGTAGGTCCTGGTTAAACGTTTCTTGTATTTTCTCCATTCTATTTCTAAGATTTTGGATCATCTTTACTATCATTACTCTGAATTCTTTTTCAGGTAGACTGCCTATTTCCTCTTCATTTTGGTTTGGTCTGGTGGGTTTTTACCTTGCTCCTTCATCTGCTCTGTGTTTCTCTGTTTTCTCATTTTGCTTAACTTACTGTGTTTGGGGTCACCTTTTCTCAGGCTGCAGGTTCATAGTTCCCATTGTTTTTGGTGTCCACCCCCAGTAGCTAAAGTTGGTTCAGTGCGTTTGTAGGCTTCCCTGTGGAGGACACTGGTTCTTGTGTTCTGTTGGATGAGGCTGTATCTTGTCTTTCTGGTGGGTAGGACCACATCCGGTGGTTGTTCTTGGGTGTCTGTGACCTTATTATGGTTTTAGGCAGCCTGTCTGTTAATGGGTGGGGTTGTATTCCAGTCTTGCCTGTTGTTTGTCATAGGGTGTCCAGCACTGTAGCTTGCTGGTCATTTAGTGGAGCTGGGTCTTCACATTGAGATGTAGATCTATGGGAGATCTTTAGCCGTTTGATATTACGTGCAGCTGGGAGGTCTCTGGTGGACCAATGTCCTGAAGTCGGCTCTCCCACCTCAGAGGCACAGGCCTGACACCCGGCCGTAGCACAAAGACCCTGTCAGCCACACGGCTCAGAAGAAAAGGGAGAAAAAAGAAAGAAAGAAAAATAAATAAATAAAATTATGTTATTAAAATAAAAAACAAAAAAATATTAAAAAGAAAAAATAATCAAAAAGGAATAGACAAAAGAAAAAAAAAAAGCAAGCAAGAAAGAAGAGAGCAACCAAACCAAAAAACAAATCCAGCAATGAGAACAAGCACTACAAAGTATACTAAAAAAAACAAAAAAAACCAAAAAACCAAAAACTGACAGGCCCAACCTTACAACAAATGGTAAAAGCAAAGCTATACAGACAAACTCACACAAAGGAGCATACACATGCACACTCACAAAAAGAGAAAAGGTAAAAATATATATCTATATATAGGTATAAAGGAAGTGAACAACTAAATCAATACACAAATCTACAAACGTTAATAAACTCTAAATACAAAACTAAGAAAAACATAAAAACTGAAACAAATTAGATGCAGAAAGCTACCACAAAGTCTACAATTGCTCCCAAAGTCCACTGCCTCAATTTTGGTGGTGGGGGGGAAGGGTAAGCTGGGATGAAGTGAGAGAGTAGCATGGGCATATATACCCTACCAAATGTAAAATAGATAGCTAGTGGGAAGCAACTGCAAAGCACAGGGAGGTCAGCTCAGTGCTTTGTGTCCACCTACAGGGGTGGGATAGGGAGGATGGGAGGGAGACTCAAGATGGAGGAGAAATGGGGATATATGTATATGTATAGCTGATTCACTTTGTTATAAACAGACACTAACACACCATTCTAAAGCAATTATACTCCAATAAAGATGTTATAAAATAAATAAATTGACCAGTATCAAGAACTCTAATGGTGTTCATAAAAAAAAAAAAAGGAAAGAAAAATCAATTTTGGCATGATTCGTTTTCTATTCAGGTATTTCAGAGATGCAGTGTACATCAAATTGATTGTGCAGATTTAATCCACTACTCCTGAGGCTGCTGGGAGAAATTTCCCTTTCTCTTCTTTGTTCACACAGTTCCTGCGGTTCAGCTTTGGATTTGGCCCCGCCTCTGTGTGTAGGTCACCTGAGGGCATCTGTTCTTTGCTTAGACAAGATGGGGTTAAAGTAGCAGCTGATTAGGAGGCTCTGACTCACTGAAGCCCGGGGGAGGTAGGGGTACGGAATGTGGGGTGAGTCTGTGGTGGCAGAGGCCGGCGTGATGTTGCAACAGCCTGAGGCATGACAGGTGTTCTCCCAGGGATGTTGTCCCTGGATCACGGGACCCTGGCAGTGGCAGGCTGCACAGACTCCTGAGAGGTGAGGTGTGGATAGTGACCTGTGCTTGCACACAGGCTTCTTGGTGGCTGCAGCTGCCTTAGCATTTCATGCCCATCTCTGGTGTCCACGCTGATAGTCGTGGCTCACGCCTGTCTCTGGAGCTCGTTTAGGTGGTGTTCTGAATCTCCTCTCCTCATGCACCCCGAAACAGTGGTCTCTTGCCTCTTAGGCAATTCCAGACTTTTTTCCGGACTCCTTCCCAGCTAGCTGTGACACATTAGCTCCCTTCAGGCTGTGTTCACAGAGACAACCCCAGTCCTCTCCCTGAGATCTGTCCTCCAAAGCTGGAGCCTCAGTTCCCAGCCACCACCTGCCCTGGTGGGTGAGCAGTCAAGCCTCTCAGGCTGGTGAGTGCTGGTTGGCACCAATCCTCTGTGCAGGAATCTCTCCACCTTGCCCTCTGCACCCCTGTTGCTGTACTCTCCTCCATGGCTCTGAAGCTGCCCCCCTGCCCACCCCCTGTCTCTGTCAGTGAAGGGGCTTCCTACCGTGTGGAAACTGTTCTTCCTTCAAAGCTCCATCCCAGAGGTGCAGGTCCCGTCCCTATTCTTTTGTCTCTGTTTTTCCTTTTTTCTTTTGCCCTACCCAGGTATGTGAGGAGTTTCTTGCCTTTTGGGAAGTCTGAGGTCTTCTGCCAGCATTCAGTAGGTGTTCTGTAGGAGTTGTTCTCCATGTAGATGTATTTCTGATGTGTTTGTGGGGAGGAAGGTGATCTCCATGTCTTACTCTTCCGCCATCTTGAAGGTCTCTCATGAAATGTTTTAAAAAGAGTTCAGGACTTGTTTTTAGATGTCCCCTCCCTTCATCAACTCATACCACCCAAGACTGAATTCAAATAATGTGTTTGTAAGTTACTCAGATTAGTTCTTTTTTTCTCCTTCAGTGTTTTTGTAATATTTCTTTGAAAATAATTGGATTCATTTGTTATTTTCTATATTTTACATCCCCCTCCCTTACCATTGTTGCAAACCTTTTATTGTTTTAATGTGCAATATTTTCATGCTTCCAAAAAATCACAATTACACAAAAAGATGTATTCAGAGAAATGTCTCTCCTTCCCATATCCATTCCACTCTGTTTCTGTTACCCACTTTAATGTAACCAATTTCATTGGTTTATCATTCTCATATATATATTTGGAATGATAAGCAAATTTTTGTATGTTTTCTTATCCTCTCCCTCTTTTA
This sequence comes from Eubalaena glacialis, assembly GCF_028564815.1. NCBI lineage: Eukaryota > Metazoa > Chordata > Mammalia > Artiodactyla > Balaenidae > Eubalaena > Eubalaena glacialis. The sequence continues at coordinate 47,311,752 of NC_083725.1, read as the reverse complement.
AAAAAAGCACTTGGCATGTTATATATGTTAGTTTACACTTTCCTGTTTTTAAACTTTATAATACCCCTTACTTTTTAATATATGTAAAATTGCCTATATCAATTACAACATCTATTTAGCAGGATAGACTATTATAGCCTGTTTGAATACAATAATAAATCATATGTATCTTACAAAAAGTTTCAAGTACATTTGTGCTTCACAGGTTTCTTAATGTAGTAAGAACAATTGACTTTGCCGTATTCTATTAATATTTATATTTGTATTATAATATTAGAAACTATCTTATCTTCACCATTGAACTTTTTAACTAAATTCACAGTACCACTTAATATCTTATTTTTAATCAACAAAGAATGAGAATTGTAGAACTTCATTTTTATTCCATGAATTAGATGAAAATACTGAACAATTATTGCAAGTATTAAAACTTATACTTATTTCAAGTGTCCAATTACACTAAAATTATAACATTGGCATCACTCAACTATCTGGGAAGTTGTTCTGCTAAAGGAGCTAGTGTGTTAAGTGCTATCACTTCACTTTTCAAATATGCACAAGAATATTTGGAATAAAATAAACAGTAACATTTCTATCAAATAAAATATCATGCTTCACCAAACAATATACAAATGTACCTTTCGCATTTGCCCTTGTTGTTATCTGGCTCATATTCATCTTAAAATACTAACTTTTTAATTTCATTGAAATATATTTGAGATGTAACATTGTATAAAATTAAGGTGTACATCATGTTAATTTGATATATTTATATATTGTAATATGATTGTCATGTAATGACAATCAGAACCTCTTTCACAGTTCACATTTCATTAATTATCATTTCTTTCTAATGGTTGGAATTAATTAAGTTCTAGTCATTTAGCAAGTTTGATTATAATACAGTATTGTCTATACTCGCTACACATGCATTAGATCACTAGGACTTATTTATCATTGCAAGTTTGTACCCTTAAATATATGTCTGATCCCCTCAACCCCCATCCTCTGATAACCACCATTTTATTCTCTGTTCTTAAGAATTTGGCTTTTTTATATTCCAGATGTGAGTGTTATACAGTATTTTTTTCTCTGTCTTGATTCTCTCACTTAGCTTAATTCCCCAAGGTCTATACACGTGCTCACAATGGCAGGATGCACTTCTTTCTCATGGCTGAATAATATTACAGTGTGTGTGTGTGTGTGTGTGTGTGTGTGTGTGTGTGTGTTTAGTGGTATATATATCTTACATCTTTATCCATTCTTGTGTTGTTGGGACTTGGGTTGTTTCTATGTAGCTTGAATATTGTAAGTCATGTTGCAATAAACAAGAGTGCATATATCTCTTCAATATACTGTTTTCATTTCCTTTGGTTATATACTAGAAGTGGAACTGCTGAATAATATGGTAGCTCTATTTTTAATTTTTTTAGGAACATCCATATTGTTTTCCACAGTGGCTGAACCAATTTACACTCTGACTAACAGTGTAAGAGTGTTCCCTTTTCACCACATCCTCTCCAACATTTGTTACCTCTTGACTCCTTGATGATAACCATTCTGACAAGTGTGACATGATATTTCATTGTGGTTTTGATTTGCATTTCCCTCATGTTTAGTGATTTTTGAGCAAATTTCATGTACCTGTTGGCCATTTGGATGTCTTCTTTGGAAAATATCTATTTAGTTCCTCCTCTTATTATTTAGTTGAATTGTGGGGTTTTTTTTTAAGTTGTTTTCTGGTTTTTGTTTTATAATTGTTATATGAATTCTTTCTATATTTTGCATATTAACCCCTTATTTGATATAGAGTTTACAAAACTTTTTCCCATTCTGTAGGTTGCCTTTTCATTTTGTTGTTTCCTTTGCTGTTCAGAAGCATTTAAGTTTGATGCAGGGCCACTTGTTAATTTTTGCTTTTTTTGTTTGTGCTTTTGATGTCATATCCAAAAAATCATTGCTAAGTCCAATACCCAAGGAGATTCTTCCCTATGTTTTTTCCTAGGATTTTATTGTATCATGTTTTGTATTTAAATATTTGATCCATTTGGAGTTAATTTTTGTGAGTAGTGTAAGTTAGGAATCCAAATTCATTTTTCTGCATGTGTTTATCCAGGTTTCCCAACATCTTCTGTTGAAGGGACTATCCTTTCCCTATTATGGGTGTTTTGGCTCTCTTGTTGAACATTATTTGACCCTACAGATGGGTGTTTAATTCTGCACTCTCTATTCTGTTCCATTGATCTACGTGTCTATTTTTGTGCAGGTACCATATTGTTTTGATTACCATAGCATTGTAGTATATTTTGAAATCAGGAAATTTGATACCTATGGCTTTGTTCTTTTATTGGAATTGTTTGGCTATTCAGAGTATTTTGTGGATTCATACACTTTTTACTGAATTCATTGATTAGTTCCAACAGTTACTTGATAGAGTCTTTTGGACTTTTCTATATACAAAATCATTTTGTGTGCAAATTATGACAATTTTACTTCTTCCTTTCTGATTTGGATGCCTTCATTTCTTAGTCTTGCCTAATTGCTCTAGCTAAGACTTACAGTACTAAATTGAATGAGTAGAGAGAATGGGTATGCTTGTCTTGTCCCTGATCTTAGAGGAAAAGCTTTCAATTTTTCACCATTGAGTATAATGTTAGCTGGGAGTTTGTCATATATGGACTTTTTAATGTGAGATATGTTCTTTCTATACCCAATATGTTGAGGTTTTCTATCATGAAAGTATGTTGTATTTTGTCCAATGCTTTTTCTGTATCTCTGTTGGTGGCATGTGACTTTTATATTCTGTTCTATTAATATAAAGTTTTACATTTCTTGATTTGCAAATATGAATCATCCTTGCATCCCAGGGATAAATCCCACTTGGTCATGGTGTATAATTCTGTTAGTATGTTCTTGAGTTTGGTTTGCTAATATTTTGTTGAGAATTTTTACATCTATATTCATCAGGGATAGTCCATAGTTGGTCCATAATATCCTTTTCTTACAGTGGCCCTTTTATGGCTTTCATATAAAGGTAATGCTGGCTTATAGAATGAGTTTGGAAATGTTTACTCCTCTTCAATTTTTTGGAAGTGTTTGAGAGGGAATGGCATTAAGTCGTCTTTAAATGTTTGGTAGAATTTTCCAGTGAGCCATCTGGTCCTGGGGTTTTCTGTGTTGGGAGGTTTTTGATTACTGATTTAATCCCCTTATGCATTATTGGTCTCTTTTGGTTTTCTATTTTTTTCCTGATTCAGTCTTTGTAAGTATTGTTTCTAGGTATTCATCCATTAATTTTAGCTTATCTAATTTGTCAGTGTATAATTTGTTCATAGTAGCCTCTTGTGATCTTATGTATTTCTGTAGTATCAATGGGAATGTCTCCTCTTTTATTTCTATTTATTTTTATCTTCTCTGTTTTCTTAGGTTAGCTGAGACTAAACTAATAACATAATATGTGTTTTATTATCTTTTCAAAAAATCAGCTTGGTTTTTTTTTTTTTTTGATCCTTCCAATAGTTTTTCTAGTTTCTATTTCATTTATTTCTGCTCTGATCAATATTATTTCCTTCTTCCACTGACTTCGATATTAATTTTTTCTTCCTCTAGTACCTTGAGATATAAATTTAGGTTGTTTATTTGATATTACTTTGCATCTGTAGATTGCTTTGGGTAGTATGGACATTTTAACAATATTTATAATTTTAATCCATGAGCATGGAACATCTTTCCATTTATTTGTGTCTTCTTCAATGTCTTTATCAATGTCTTAGAGTTTTCAACATACAGGTTTTTCACCTCCTTGGTTAAATAAATGTATTCCTAAATATTATTCATTTTAATGCAATTGTAAATGACATTATTTTTTAAAATTTCTCCTTCTGATAGTTTTTTATTAGTGTATAGAAACACAACAGAATTTTGTATATTGATTTGGTATCCTGCAACATTGATTCATTCTGCAGTTTTTTGTTTTTTGTTTTCTGTGTGTGTGTGTGTGTGTGTGGAATCTTTAGGGGTTTCTGTATATAGGATCATATCACCTTCAAATAGTGACAGTTTAATTCATTCCCTTCCAATTTGGATGTCTTTTATTTATCTTCCTTGGCTGAATGCTGTGGCTAGGACTTCCAATACTATGTTGAATAAAAGTAGCAGGAGTGGGTATCTTTGTCTTGGTTCTGATTTTAGAGTAAATCTTTCAGCATTTCACTGTTGAGTATGATGTTAGCTGTAGGCTTGTCATACATGGCCTTTATTATGTTGAAGTACATTTTCTCTATACACACCTTGTTGAGATTTTTTATCACAAACTGATGTTGAATTTTGTCAAATGCTTTTTCTTCATCTTGTCAGAGGCTCATATAATTTTTAGCCTAATTTTGTTAATGTAGTATATCATGTTGATCGATTTACTGTTGTAGAACCATCCTTACACCCTGGAATATATCCCAGTGATCATGGAGTATGATCCTTTTAATATATTGTTGAATTCAGTTTGCTAATATTTTCTTTAAGATTTTTGCATGTATGTTCATCAGGGATAATGGCCTGTAATTTTAATTTCTTGAAGTATTCTTGTCTGCTCTTGGTATCAGAGTAATGCTGACCTCATACAATGAGTTTTGAAGTTTTCTTCTTTTCAATTTTTGGAAGAGTGTGAGAAGAATTATTATTACTTAACTTTGAATGGTTTGTAGAATTCATCAGTGAGGCCATCTTGTCTTGGCCTTATTTTTGTTGGGTTATAATTGTCTACTTATTCACTCTCCTTACCTAATCATGGGTGTATTCAGATTTCTAATTCTTCATGACTGAGTCTTGGAAGGTTGTATCGTTCTAGGAATTTATCAATTTCTTCTAGGTCAGCGATCCCCAACATTTTTGGCACTAGGGACTGGTTTCGTGGAAGACAATTTTTCCACGGATGGGGTGGGGGATGGTTCAGGTGGTAATGCGAGCAATGCGGAGCAATGGGAAGAGACAGATGAAGCTTCGCTTGCTCACCTGTCACTCACCTCCTGCTGTATGGCCTGGTTCCCAACAGGCCATGGACCGGTACTTGGGGACTGCTGTTCTAGGTAGTCCAATTTATTGGTGTATAATTGTTCATAGTATCTTCTTATGAGCCTTTGTATTTCTGTGATATCAGTTTTAATGTCTCCTCATTTATTTCAGATTTTATTTATTTGAGCCCTCTTTCTTTTATTCTTAGTGAATACAGGTAAAATTTTAAAATCTTATTTTTCTTTTCAAAGAACCAGGTTTTAGCTTCATTGATCTTTTCTATTTATTTTTAAGCCTGTATTTTACTTATTTCTGCTCTGATTTTTGCCATTTTCTTCCTTTTACTCACTTTGACCTTGGTTTGTTCTTGTTTTTCTAGCTCTTTGAGGTGTAAAGTTAGGTTGTTTGAGAATTTTCTTGTTTCTTGAGGTAGGTGTGAGTTGCTTTGAAGGAGTTGTTTAGCTATTTTCAGGTCTTTTTAGAGGGAATTTTTCCATATGTAGTTGTAGATTTGGTGTGTTCATTAGAGGAGATGAGTGCAGGATCTTCCTATGTCAACATTTTGGACTGCCTTTCTGAGGTTTATATTCTTATCTGGAGAATCTGGCATTCCATGTGATGGCCCATTCAATTACAGAAGGAGAGTTAATTCTTAATTTCTAATTTACAACCACAAAATATGTTTCTAACCCACCCTGTTGTTAACACTGAGCGTAGAAGCAAGTTGTAGGCACCATGAGAGAAGATAGATGAGCAGGCATGAGGATCCTTAGAAAATACTGGCTGGAAGGGCAGGCAAGAACCCCCTTTTATGTTTTTGATTGCACAATTTATCTTTTTCAATGATGTATATTCATTAATAAATCATAGTAGTTATAGTTATTTTTAATATTCTTCCTTTAACTTTTAATATAGTTAAATGGTTCTAATACAGAGTTACAGTTTTCTAATTCTGACTGTCTATTTTTCAATTTACCAGTTTCTTGAGTACTTTCATATGTTTTCATATCACTGATTATCATCTTTCCCTTTCAGCCTGAACTCCCTTCAGCACCTCTTGCAAGGCAGTATAGTGGTGGTGAACTCCCTCAGTTTTTGTTTGTCTGGGAAAGCCTTTATTTACGTTTCATATCTGAAGGGTAATTTTGCTGGATAAAGTATTCTTGGTTAGTAGTTTTTATCTTTCAACATTTTGAATATGGCATTCTATTCTCTCCTGGCCTGTAGAGTTTCTGCTGAGAAATCTGCTAATAGCCTCAAGGGGGTTCTTTCATAGGTTACTTCCTATTTTTTCCCTGGTTGCCTTTAAGGTTCTTTATCATTGATTTTTGGTAATTTCATTATAATGTGTCTTGGAGAAGGTCTTTTTGTATTGAGATAATAGGGTATTCTATTAGCTTCCTGGACTTGTGTACTCCAATTTTCTCCCCAGGTTTGGTAATTTCTAGCTATTGTTTCCTTAAATAAACACTAGGCCTCCTTATTCCTTTCTTCTTCTGTTACACCAATTATTATATTATGTATGATAGTATTTAATAGCTCTCACTGGGTTTCATCACTCTTGAAAAATCTTAGTTCTCTCTCCTCCTCTAACTGAATTATTTCTATACCCCCATCTCCAAGTCATTAATTCTTTCTTCCATCTGATCTGCCCTGTCACTGATGTTTTCCATCACATTCTTCACCTCAGTCATTGAATTCTTCAGCTCTAGCATTTCTGTTCAGTTCTTTTTTATAATTTTAATCTCTTTAGTAAAGAACACATTCTGTTCATTAATTTTATTCCTGAATTCATTAAAATGCCTGTTCTTGGAGCTCATTGGATTTCTTAATAAGAGCTTTCTGAATTCTTTATCAGTTAGATCTTAATATTCCATGCCTTTGAATTTGATTGCTGAAGAATTATCATTTCCTTTTTGTGATACCATATTTCCTTGATCTTTTTCATGTGTTTGTAGGTATGTACTTCTGCTTTGGCATTTGAAGTAGTAGACACCTCCTTAACTAAGTTCTATGTCCTCTTTCAATTCAATAGGCTAACTATTAAAAATCTTTTTTCTTCTAGAAAGTGATAATCTAGCTCAAGTTTGCCCTTTTTGTCTGCTATAGCTGGATCTCACAAATGCACTCAGAAGCATGCACAAGGAACTGGCAGTAGAGTAGGGGAAAGTGCAGGCTCAGCACTTGGGACTTTGGGGGTGGGTGCCCCTAGACAGTGGGGATCCTCGTGAGGGATACTCTCAGAGGTTTGCAGGTGGACTTCCTGTTGAATTCCTGAAACAGACAGCAGGAAATGCATGCCTTTAATGCCCTTTGATATTCTTATGTGCTTCCTTCCCTTTCTCTTCCTTCCCACTAGTTGCAGAGGTCCTGCCTCAGAAATCCAGCTGCTGCTAGAGAGAATTGGGTTTCTCCCTCCACAACCCACACAACTAGAGTCAGCTGGGCTGTCACTCACCACTTTCCCTTTCCACCTCCTTGGGAAAAGTCAACACTTTCTAACTCCTCTGCTTGAGGCATTGCTAAAACCAAGCCAAACTCCCAGACCCTTGCATTACCACCCTACAGAGGGAGGCCATTCTGGCCTTCTTTCCTCTGCATCCAAACTCATCTCTATCCCACTCTGAAGGTGTGCTGGAATCTCCCCTCAGGCAAGCTGGACATCCACAAATTCTCTTTTGCACGTGTGTATCCACCCAGTTTGTAGTCTGTGAATTTTTTTTATTCCTGGTCATGGTGAATGGGTGTTGGACAACTTTGATGTAGATCCACAGCCCTTATTGAGGTCTGTTTGTTTGTTTTCAGGTGCACAGGCAGGCTAGAAACCTCTTGGATCACTTGCTGTAATGTGCAGAGGCACTTTTGTTTGGTTATGGATATCTAACCAGTTGTTAAAGGAGAGAGAATAGAGGAAGAACTTGTGCTGCCACAATTCTGATGTCCCTCTTTTCAAAATACTAACTTTTGAAGTTGATAATAATGCTCTTTCAGCAGAATTATGTCTTCCAATAGTCATGTGATCACTGATTTTACTGCAGTCTCCATAGTAGATAGTGAATTGCAACAAACATGATTGAAATGTACATTTTTATTGTCAACTTCTTTAAGAACTGAAAATATGATAGCTAATTTTTCAATATGAAAGATTTTTTTAGTTCATTCCTGCCATAAGAGTTTCCTGCAAAAGAGTAGGGTGTTAAAATACTAAAACATAGATAAATATTTAAAGTATAATACAATATATGGCAAGAACATTTGTAGCAAGATTATTCAAATTGTTCTTTTACACAGTCTAAGGTAGGGCTCCTCATCCTCTATTTCCTGCTCATATTTCACTTAAAACCAGGTGATAATTTACTACAATTTTTACTGAGACAGCTGTCTGATGGCTTTGCAAAATTTCACAGGATATGGCACCACTGATTAGTACATGAAGTGGCTGGTAGGTGCAGCAGCTCTGAATACTTTTCTCCTAATGCCAAAGACTAGATGTAATCAGCTGTTCTAGCTGCTTCTACTTGAGAATACTTTGTTTTATTCACTAATACTCTCCATTTGTTCTTGAAGAAACATATTATGTTATATGTAGCTGGGGGTATTAAAGGTATATTTGTTGCTTTAAATAGGTGTTAAAGAGGAACTTTTCTTAACTATACTTTTCTCTCACAAATTCCAGAAAAAAACCATAGCAGAGACTGAAAGTAAAGAGTGGAGGTCCATCAAACAAATCCGAATTGATTTCAGTGTCAATGTTGTTACCAATAGTTCACTTAGTGAAAAATTCCAGGACATTTATTAAATGACATGGAAGTTGGGACAATAAGAAATTAATTGGAACTGTTTTTGGAAAACTGGGATGTGGGGTCACTCAGAATGTGAACATCCATATTAATATTCCTCCTTTAGGATTTCCAGAGACTGTAAAGACTGTATTAAATAAATCCACAAGCATAATTTATTTAGATAAATAAATAATGTTCATTCATCTATTCATTTGTTTATTCAAAATGTACAAGTCACTGTAATGTGATTTTTCTGGATATTAATTTGATATTATTCTTGTGGTGGTTTTAAAATACATCCACACATTATTTGATACAGCTCTTTTCAAGTTGTGGAATCTAATTCTCCTCCACTTGAGCTTGGGCTATACTTAACTCATTTCTAACAACAACAACAAAATGTGGCAGAAATGATAGTGTGTGGCTTTTGAGACTTTGTCACAAAAGGCATTGTAGCCTCTCTCTCTCTCAAATCATTCATTCTGAAGGAAGCTGCTTGTCAGGTGTAAGAACACTCAAGCTGTTTGACGTGTAGCTGAGGAAGAGCTGTAGCCTCCTGTCATCAGCCACATGAGTGAGCCAACTCTGTAGCAGATCTCGTAACCCCAGCCAAGCTTTCAAATGACAGCGGCTCTGGTCAAATTGTGACTGCAACCCTTATGAAAGACTCTGAAACAAACCATCCAGCTAAGCTAACCCAGCGTTTGTTTTAAGCTATTATATTTTAGAGTAATTTTGTTACACAGCAATAAATAACTAATAGAGCTCTCATCTCAGGAACTTAAAAGCTGGTAGGAGCAATCAGATATAAACATAAATGACTAAAATGTAAGAAAAAATGTAAACAAAGGACCACAACCATACAGGGAAAAATGCATTCTCAGTGGGAGATCAGTGAAGGCTTTATAAAAGAATTATACATACTGAAAGTTGAAGTTTAGGATGCTGAGAGGTAGAGAGGTCAAGAAAGATAATCGTAGGTGATTCAAAGGCTTAAGCAAAGTTGGAGGCAGAAAATTGTGGGACTAAATTTAGGCAATCATAACAATTTTACTTTGATTGTAATTTAAAATATATATATATACACATATATATAGTGAAAGAATACTGTTGATGTAGGTTGAAGTCAGTTTTTATAGGGCTTTGACTCTAAAGACATTTGAATATTATTTACTATGAATTTTATGCATATCAAATAGTAATCGTTATAGGTAAAGCAATTGATAAGAAATGGATTCTTGGAATTAAAGTATCTGATCTTGAGTTTCTAAGTGTTTGCCTGATATGCCTTCATCAGATCAGCACAGTTTAGCAGGCTATGGCAGTTATTAGTGGTTATTAATTTTCTGGGGTCACCTTAAATGTGGATTTAAGCCTTAGTCCATCTGAAAAATGTGTATCAGAAGTTAGACTTCCCAGAAAAGAATCAGCATTATTTAGCTGCTAATCTGGAAGTATAAATGTATAGACATCTAAGGGAAAAAAATGTCCAAATAAACAAAGCACACATGACCAGAGATGGCAGCAAAGAGAAAATAAATATTTATGGAGAACTTATTATGTACCAGACAGTGTAGTAGGTACTGGTACCAGAAGATAAAAATATGATTTCAACATTCTTGAGAATCGGGTGTATAATCAAAAAATAGCACTGAATAAAATATGTATATATATATGTATTTTGAGAAGTATGGATGTAAAGAGAGTAATCAGTCTAAATTAAAACTATCAGATAATTGAATTAATCATAACCTAGTACAGAAATAAAAATATTCAAGAACAAAGATATCTTTGAGGAGGTCTTTAAAATATTATGGTGGACCTGTCAACTGGTGATAATATTGCTTTTGGGAGAATAATACATTGAAACCTAGTAAGTCACCATATATTTCATTCATATTACAGGGGCTATTGAACTTGATCAACTGTTATAAGATTTATAATTGGAATAAAAAATTTACCAATTTTTAAAAGTAAGCCGTTTCTATGTTATTGCTTAATTTTCTATTTTAGATCTCTGAAATAAAATATTTTGGCAGGCAGTTGTATTCAATGTAATTAAATAGATAAAAATTATGGGATAAAGTTGAGGCAAGAAGACTCTAATTTCACCCCTCAAATTGTGTATAAAATAAAAATCTAGAAAAAGAAACAGCAAGTAGTATGTTTATTTCTGGATAGGATGAAGTAGTTTTGAATATCTCAATGTTCCTGCTGAGAACTGTTGTTAAGACCATGATAGAATGAAAAATCATGTGATGGAAGGCATCAGAGATCTGGGGAATCACTCAGGCACTAGATGGTCTAGAATTTCTGAGAAGGCAGCCTCAGAGTAGTGAGCTGATAATATAGAACAGCTTTTTACTTGGAAGCATTTTATAAGCCCAAATATGTCAGTAGTAGCACTAAATATACATCGACAAAATAATAGCTGTAAGAGACTGAGGTTTTCAGTCTGATTTCAAAAAGAAAACCCAGCTACATATTTTTTTATGACATATTTCTTAAATATAGGGACATAGAACGTTGAAAAGGATGAAGATATAACATCAAAACACCAATTGAAATTAGTTATTTAATTCATATTTACTTTATTTACATACTGTATATAATTATACTTATACTGGTTATTAAATTTATATATTAATTTAAGTTTATGTAAAATAAAATTTTCGTTCTTCAGTTGAACAAGCCACATTTCAAATTTTCAATAGCCATATGTGACAAGTGGCTACTGTATTTGAATGCTCAGCTATAATATGTTTCTATAATAGCTCAAAATAGTTAATAATCTTGACCTGAGCAACACTGAAATTAAGAAAAAAATTTAATTTATTTTAAAGTAAACTATGAACCATTTACCAAAATTGACAATATGCTAAATTATAAAATAATCTTTAATGAAATTCAGTTTCTTCTCTGACTGAACTGGAATTAAGATAGAAATTATGAACATAGAGATACCTAGAAAATTTCTAAAACTCCTTTAAAATTAAACAATACACTTTGAATTAACTCCAGATAGGAAACAAAATCAAAATTAAAAGGAGAAAAAAAGTTTTAACTGATGGCTAATGAAGATTGGATATTTCAAAATGAGGGAAATGTAGTGACAGCAGTACTTAGAGAAACTGTGGTGTTTTAAATATATAAAATACAAAAGGAGAGACTGAAAATTAACTATGTAAAATTCCATCTCCTAAAGGTAGAAAAACAACAGCAAATTGAAAAAGTAGATAATTGCTAAAGCAGAAAATAAGAACATTAGAAAAAGAAAGTAAAGAAACTGATAATGAATATAGGAAGAGCCTAAAAAGCCCCAAATTGGTTCTTTAAAAGGAGTAATAGGAGGCAGGCTCTCTGAGGCCACCTCACCCTGCTGCACTGCCGTGCTACTTGCTCCCGGCTCTCCACTAGTTGGGGCAGGCCAGAGTCCACCAGGCCCAGACCAGCGTCCCGCACCCTGACCGTCCCGGCCAGCCTGGATGTAGATGTTAAGGAAGGAGACACAGAGACTCAGATGGCTACACATCTGACATCAAGATGGTTGTGCAGGGAACCTACAAGATGGCAGAAGAGTAAGACATGGAGATCACCTTGCTCCCCAAAAATACATCAAAAATACATCTACATGTGGAACAATTCTTACAGAAAACCTACCAAACGCTGGGAGAAGGCCTCAAACTTCCCAAAAACTATGCATTTACTATTCAACCTAGGGTTCTGCCTGTCCAGTTTTTTTTTGTTTTTTTTTGGTATAGGTTTTAGATCTTGTTATCATTAGTGGATTTGTTTTTTGGTTTGGTTGCTCTCTTCTTTCTTACTTTCTTTTTCTTTAATTACTTTTTCTTTTATTTCTTATTTTATTTATTTATATTTTTAAATTATTTTTTAAAATATCTTTACTGGAGTATAATTGCTTTACAATAGTGTGTTAGTTTCTGCTAACAAAGTGAATCAGCTATACATATACATATATCCCCATACCTCTTCCCTCTTGCATCTCGCTCCCACCCACCCTCCCTATCCCACTCCTCTAGGTGGTCACAAAGCACCGAGCTGATCTCCCTGTGCTATGTGGCTGCTTCCCACTAGCTATCGGTTTTAACATTTGGTAGTGTATATATGTCCATGTCACTCTATCATTTTGTCCCAGCTTAACCTTTTCCCTTCCCATGTCCTCAAGTCCATATTCTAGCAGGTCTGCATCTTTATTCTCATCCTGCCCCTAGGTATTTCATGACCATTTTTTTTTTCTTTTTTTAGATTCCATATATATGTGTTAGCATACGGTATTTGTTTTTCTCTTTCTGACTTACTTCACTCTGTATGACAGACTCTAGGTCCAACCACCTCGCTACAAATAATCCAATTTCGTTTCCTTTTATGGCTGAGTAATATTCCATTGTATATATGTGTCACATCTTCTTTATCCATTCATCTGTTGATGGACACTAAGGTTTTCCATGTCCTGGCTATTGTAAATAGAGCTGCAATGAACATTGTGGTACATGACTCTTTTTGAATTATGGTTTTCTCAGGGTATATGCCTAATAGTGGGATTGCTGGGTCATATGGTAGTTCTATTTTTAGTTTTTTAAGGAACCTCCATACTGTTCTCCATAGTGTCTGTATCAATTTACATTCCCACCAGCAGTGCAAGAGTGTTCCCGTTTCTCCACACCCTCTCCAGCATTTATTGTTTGTAGATTTTAGTTGATGGACATTCTGACCAGTGTGAGGTGATACTTCATTGTAGTTTTGATTTGCATTTCTCTAATGATTAGTGATGTTGAGCATCCTTTCATGTGTTTGTTGACAATCTGTATATCTTCTTTGGAGAGATGTCTATTTAAGTCTTCTGCCCATTTTTGGATTGGGTTGTTTGTTTTTTTGATATTGATCTGCATGAACTGCTTGTAAATTGTGGAGATTAATCCGTTGTCAGTTGCTTCATTTGCAAATATTTTCTCCCATTCTGAGGGTGGTCTTTCCATCTTGTTTATGGTTTCCATTGCCATGCAAAAGCTTTTAAGTTTCATTAGGTCCCATTTGTTTATTTGTGTTTTTATTTCCATTTCTCTAGGAGCTGGGTCAAAAAGGATCTTGTTGTGATTTATGTCATAGAGTTTTCTGCCTATGTTTTCCTCTAAGAGTTTTACACTGTCTGGCCTTACATTTAGGTCTTTAATCCATTTTGAGTTTATTTTTGTGTATGGTGTTAGGGAGTGTTCTAATTTCATTCTTTTACATGTAGCTGCCCAGTTTTCCCAGCACCACTTATTGAAGAGGCTGTGTTTTCTCCATTGTATATTCTTGCCTCCTTTATCAAAAATAAGGTGACCATATGTATGTGGGTTTATCTCTGGGTTTTCTATCCTGTTCCATTGATCTATATTTCCATTTTTGTGCCAGTACCATACTGTCTTGATTACTGTAGCTTTGTCGTATAGTCTGAAGTCAGTAAGCCTCATTCTTCCAGCTCCGTTTTTCTTTCTCAGGATTACATTGGCTATTTGGGGTCTTTTGTGTTTCCATACAAATTGTGAAATTTTTTGTTCTAGTTCTGGGAAAAATGCCAGTGGTAGTTTGATAGGGATTGCATTGAATCTGTAGATTGCTTTGGGTAATATAGTCATTTACACAATGTTGATTCTTCCAATCCAAGAACAGGGTATATCTCTCCATCTGTTTGTGTCATCTTTAATTTCTTTCATTAGTGTCTTACAGTTTTCTGCATACAGGTCTTCTGTCTCCCTAGGTAGGTTTATTCCTAGGTATTTTATTCTCTTTTTGCAATGGTAAATGGGAGTGTTTCCTTAAATTCACTCTCAGAATTTTCATCATTAGTGTATAGGAATGCAAGAGATTTCTGTTCATTAATTTTGTATCCTGCTACTTTACCAAATTCATTGAATAGCTCTAGTAGTTTTCTGGTAGCATCTTTAGGATTCTCTATATATAGTATCATGTCATCTGCAAACAGTGACAGCTTTATTTCTTTTCCGATTTGCATTCTTTTTATTTCTATTTCTTCCCTGATTGCTGTGGCTAAAACTTCCAAAACAACGTTGAATAATAGTGGTGAGAGTGGGCAACCTTGTCTTCTTCCTGATCTTAGTGGAAATGGTTTCAGTTTTTCACCATTGAGGACAATGTTGGCTGTGGGTTTGTCACATATGACCTTTATTATGTTAAGGTAAGTTCCCTCTGTGACTACTTTCTGGAGGGTTTTTGTCATAAATCGTTGTTGAATTTTGTCAAAAGATTTTTCTGCAGCTATTGAGATGATCATATAGGTTTTCTCCTTCAATTTGTTAATATGGTGTATCACATTGATTGATTTATGTATACTGAAGAGTCCTTGCATTCCTGGGATAAACCCCACTTGATCATGGTGTAAGATCCCTGTAATGTGCTGTTGGTTTCTGGTTGCTAGTATTTTGTTGAGGATATTTGCATCTATGTTCATCAGTAATATTGGCCTGTAGTTTTCTTTCTTTGTGACATCTTTGTCTGGTTATGGTATCAGGGTGATGGTGGCCTCATAGAATGAGTTTGGGAGTGTTCCTTCCTCTGCAAATTTTTGTAAGAATTTGAGAAGGATGGGTGTTACCTCTTCTCTAAATGTTTGATAGAATTCACCTGAAAGCCATCTGGTCCTGGACTTTTGTTTGTTGGAAGATTTTTAATCACAGTTTCAATTTTATGACGTGTGATTGGTCTGTTCATATTTTCTATTTCTTCCTGGTTCAGTCTCAGAAAGTTGTGCTTTTCTAAGAATTTGTCCATTTCTTCCAGATTGTCCATTTTATTGGCAAATAGTTGCTTGTAGTAATCTTTCATGACCCTTTGTATTTGTGCTGTGTCAGTTGTTACTTCTCCTTTTTCATTTCTAATTCTATTGATTTGAGTATTCTCCCTTTTTTTCTTGATTACTCTAGATAATCGTTTATCAATTTTGTTTATCTTCTCGAAGAACCAGCTTTTAGTTTGATTGATCTTTGCTATTGTTTCCTTCAGTTCGTTTTCAGTTATGTGTTATCTGATCTTTATGACTTCTTTCCTTCTGCTAACTTTGGGTTTTTTTTTTTTTTTCTTCTTCCTCTAATTGCTTTAGGTGCAAGGTTAAGTTGTTTATTTGAGATTTTTTTCGTTTCTTAATGTAAGATTGTATTGCTATAAACTTCCCAATTAGAACTGCTTTTGCTGCATCCCATAAGTTTTGGGTCATTGTGTTTTTTTTGTTTTTTGTTTTTAAACATCTTTATTGAAGTATAATTGCTTTACAATGGTGTGCTACTTTCTGTTTTATAACAAAGTGAATCAGTTATACATATACGTATGTTCTCATATCTCTTCCCTCTTGCATCCCCCTCCATCCCACCCTCCCTATCCCACCCCTCTAGGTGGTCACAAAGCACCGAGCTGATCTCCCTGTGCTATGCAGCTGCTTCCCACTAGCTATCTATTTTACATTTGGTAGTGTATATATGTCCATGACACTCTCTCACCCTGTCACATCTCACCCCTCCCCCTCCCCATATCCTCAAGTCCATTCTCTAGTAGGTCTGTGTCTTTATTCCTGTCTTGCCACTAGGTTCTTCATGACCTTTTTATTTTTCCCTTAGATTCCATATATATGTGTTAGCATACTGTATTTGTTTTTCTCTTTCTGACTGACTTCACTCTGTATGACAGACTCTAACTCCATCCACCTCATTACAAATACCTCCATTTCATTTCTTTTTATGCCTGAGTAATATTCCATTGTATATATGTGCCACATCTTCTTTATCCATTCATCCAATGATGGACACTTAGGTTGCTTCCATGTCCGGGCTATTGTAAATAGAGCTGCAATGAACTTTTTGGTACATGACTCTTTTTGAATTATGGTTTTCTCAGGGTATATGCCCAGTAGTGGGATTGCTGGGTCGTATGGTAGTTCCATTTTTAGTTTTTTAAGGAACTTCCATACTGTTCTCCATAGTGGCTGTATCAATTTACATTCCCACCAAAAGTGCAAGAGGGTTCCCTTTTCTCCACACCCTTTACAGCATTTATTGTTTCTAGATTTTTTGATGATGGCCATTCTGACCGGTGTGAGATGATACCTCAGTGTAGTTTTGATTTGCATTTCTCTAATGATTAATGATATTGAGCATTCTTTCACGTGTCTGTTGGTAATCTGTATATCTTCTTTTCTCTAATGATTAATGATATTGAGCATTCTTTCATGTGTCTGTTGGCAATCTGTATATCTTCTTTGGAGAAATGTCTATTTAGGTCTTCTGCCCATTTTTGGATTGGGTTGTTTGTTTTTTTGTTATTGAGCTGCATAAGCTGCTTGTAAATCTTGGAGATTAATCCTTTGTCAGTTGCTTCATTTGCAAATATTTTCTCCCATTCTGAGGGTTGTCTTTTGGTCTTGTTTATGGTTTCCTTTGTTGTGCAAAAGCTTTTAAGTTTCATTAGGTCCTATTTGTTTATTTGTGTTTTTATTTCCATTTCTCTAGGAGCTGGGTCAAAAAGGATCTTGCTGTGATTTATGTCATAGAGTGTTCTGCCTATGTTTTCCTCTAAGAGTTTGATAGTGTCTGGCCTTACACTTAGGTCTTTAATCCATTTTGAGTTTATTTTTGTGTATGGTGTCAGGGAGTGTTCTAATTTCATACTTTTACATGTACCTGTCCAATTTTCCCAGCACCACTTATTGAAGAGGCTGTCTTTTCTCCACTGTATATGCTTGCCTCCTTTATCAAAGATAAGGTGACCATATGTGTGTGGGCTTATCTCTGGGCTTTCTATCCTGTTCCATTGATCTATATTTCTGTTTTTGTGCCAGTACCAAACTGTCTTGATTACTGTAGCTTTGTAATATAGTCTGAAGTCAGGGAGCCTGATTCCTCCAGCTCCATTTTTCGTTCTCAAGATTGCTTTGGCTATTCGGGGTCTTTTGTGTTTCCATACAAATTGTGAAATTTTTTGTTCTAGTTCTGTGAAAAATGCCAGTGGTAGTTTGATAGGGATTGCATTGAATCTGTAGATTGCTTTGGGCAGCAGAGTCATTTTCACAATGTTGATTCTTCCAATCCAAGAACATGGTATATCTCTCCATCTATTTGTATCATCTTTAATTTCTTTCATCAGTGTCCTATAATTTTCTTCATACAGGTCTTTTGTCTCCTTAGGTAGGTTTATTCCTAGATATTTTATTCTTTTTGTTGCAATGGTAAACGGGAGTATTTTCTTAATTTCACTTTCAGATTTTTCATCATTAGTATATAGGAATGCAAGAGATTTCTGTGCATTAATTTTGTATCCTGCTACTTTATCAAATTCATTGATTAGCTCTAGTAGTTTTCTGGTAGCATCTTTAGGATTCTCTATGTATAGTATCATGTCATCTGCAAACAGTGACAGCTTTACTTCTTCTTTTCTGATTTCGATTCCTTTTATTTCTTTTTCTTCTCTGATTGCTGTGGCTAACACTTCCAAAACTATGTTGAATAATAGTGGTGAGAGTGGGCAACCTTGTCTTGTTCCTGATCTTAGTGGAAATGGTTTCAGTTTTTCACCATTGAGGACGATGTTGGCTGTGGGTTTGTCATATATGGCCTTTATTATGTTGAGGAAAGTTCCCTCTATGCCTACTTTCTGCAGGGCTTTTATCATAAATGGGTGTTGAATTTTGTTGAAAGATTTCTCTGCATCTATTGAGATGATCATATGGTTTTTCTCCTTCAATTTGTTAATATGATGTAGCACGTTGATTGATTTGCATATATTGAAGAATCCTTGCATTCCTGGAATAAACCCCAATGATCATGGTGTATAATCCTTTTAATGTGCTGTTGGATTCTGTTTGCTAGTATTTTGTTGAGGATTTTTGCATCTATGTTCATCAGTGATATTGGCCTGTAGTTTTCTTTCTTTGTGACATCTTTGTCTGGTTTTGGTATCAGGGTGATGGTGGCCTCGTAGAATGAGTTGGGGAGTGTTCCTCCCTCTGCAATATTTTGGAAGAGTTTGAGAAGGATAGGTGTTAGCTCTTCTCTAAATGTTTGATAGAATTCGCCTCTGAAGCCATCTAGTCCTGGGCTTTTGTGTGTTGGAAGATTTTTAATCACAGTTTCAATTTCAGTGCTTGTGATTGGTCTGTTCATATTTTCTATTTCTTCCTGGTTCAGTCTCAGCAGGTTGTGCATCTCTAAGAATCTGTCCATTTCTTCCAGGTTGTCCATTTTATTGGCATAGAGTTGCTTGTAGTAATCTCTCATGATTGTTTGTATTTCTGCAGTGTCAGTGGTTACTTCTCCTTTTTCATTTCTAATTCTATTGATTTGAGTCTTCTCCCTTTTTTTCTTGATGAGTCTGGCTAATGGTTTATCAATTTTGTTTATATTCTCAAAGAACCAGCTTTTAGTTTTATTGATCTTTGCTATTGTTTCCTTCATTTCTTTTTCATTTTTTTCTGATCTGATCTTTATGATTTCTTTCCTTCTGCTAACTTTGGGTTTTTTTTTGTTCTTCTTTCTCTAATTGCTTTAGGTGCAAGGTTAGGTTGTTTACTTGATATGTTTCCTGTTTCTTGAGGTAGGATTGTATTGCTATAAACTTCCCTCTTAGAACTGCTTTTGCTGCATCCCATAGGTTTTGGGTCGTCGTGTCTCCCTTGTCATTTGTTTCTAGGTATTTTTTGATTTCCCCTTTGATTTCTTCAGTGATCACTTCGTTATTAAGTAGTGTATTGTGTAGCCTCCATGTGTTTGTATTTTTTACAGATCTTTTCCTGTAATTGATATCCAGTCTCATAGTGTCGTGGTTGGAAAAGATACTTGATATGATTCCAATCCTCCCAAATTTACCAAGGCTTGATTTGTGACCCAAGATATGATCCATCCTGGAGAATGTTCCATGAGCACCCGAGAAAAATGTGCACCCTGCTGTTTTTGGGTGGAATGTCCCACAAACACCAACTAAGTCCATCTTGTTTAATGTATCATTTAAAGCTTGTGTTTCCTTATTTATTTTCATTTTGGATGATCTGTCCATTGGTGAAAGTGGGGTGTTAAAGTCCCCTACTATGATTGTGTTACTGTCGATTTCCCCTTTTATGGCTGTTAGTATTTGCCTTATGTTTTGAAGTGCTGCTATGTTGGGTGCATAAATATTTACAATTGTTATATCTTCTTCTTGGATTGATGCCTTGATCATTATGTAGTATCCTACTTTGTCTCTTGTAATAGTCTTTATTTTAAAGTCTATTTTGTCTGATATGAGAATTGCTACTCCAGCTTTCTTTTGATTTCCATTTTCATGGAATATCTTTTTCCATCCCCTCACTTTCAGTCTGTCTCTGTCCCTAGGTCTAAAGCAGGTCTCTTGTAGACAGCATATATACAAGTCTTGTTTCTGTATCCATTCAGCCAGTTGATGTCTTTTGGTTGGAGCATTATTCCATTTACATTTAAGGTAATTATTGATATGTATGTTCCTATTACTGTTTCCTCAACTGTTTTTAGTTTGTTATTGTATGTCTTTTCCTTCTCTTGTGTTTCCTGCCTAGAGAAGTTCCTTTAGCATTTTTTCTAAAGCTGGTTTGGTTTTGCTGAATTCTTTATCTTTTGCTTGTCTGTAAAGGTTTTAATTTTTCCATTGAATCCAGTGAGATTCTTCCTGGATAGAGTAGTCTTGGTTGTAGTTTTTTCCCTTTCATCACTTTAAATATGTCCTGCCACTCCCTTGTGGCTTGCAGAGTTTCTGCTGAAAGATCAGCTGTTAAGCTTATGGGGTTTCCCTTGTATGTTATTAGTTGTTTTTCTCTTGCTGCTTTTAATATTTTTTCTTGGGTTTCGTTTTTGATAGTTTATTTAATATGCGTCTTGGTGTGTTTCTCCTTGGATTTATCCTGTATGGGACTCTCTACGCTTCCTGGACTTGATTACCTCTTTCCTTTCCCGTATTAGGGAAATTTTCAACTGTAATCTCTTCAAATATTTTCTCAGTCCCTTTCTTTATCTCTTCTTCTTCTGGGACCCCTATAATTCGAATGTTAGTGCATTTCATGTTGTTCCAGCGGTCTCTGAGACTGTCCTCAATTCTTTTCATTCTTTTTTCTTTATTCTGCTCTGCAGTAATTATTTCCACTATTTTATCTTCCAGGTCACATCCATTCTTCTGGCTCTCTTATTCTGCTATTGATTCCTTCTAGAGAATTTTTAATTTCATTTATTGTGTTGTTCATCATTGTTTGTTTCCTCTTTAGTTATTCTAGGTCCTTGTTAAAAGTTTATTTTATTTTCTCTATTCTATTTCCAAGACTTTGGGTCATCTTTACTATCATTATTCTGAATTCTTTTCATGTAGACTGCCTATTTCCTCTTCATTTGTGTTGTCTGGTGGGTTTTTACCTTGCTCCTTCATCTGCTGTGTGTTCCTCTGTCTTCTCATTTTGCTTAATTTACTGTGTTTGGGGTCTCCTTTCCCAGGCTGCAGGTTTGTCATCCCCGTTGCTTTTGGTTTCTGTCTCCAGTGGGTAAGGTTGGTTCAGTGGGTTTGTAGGCTTCCTGGTTGAAAGGACTAGGGCCTGTGTTCTGGTGGATGAGGCTGGATCTTGACTTTCTGGTGGGCAAGTCCACATCTGGTGGTGTATTTTGGGGTGTCTGTGACCTTATATGATTTTAGAAGCCTCTCTGCTAATGGGTGGGGTTGTGTTCCTCTCTTGCTTGTTGTTTGGCATAGGGTGTCCAGAACTCTAGCTTGCTGGTCATTTAGTGGAGCTGGGTCTTGGCATTTAGATGGAGATCTCTGGGAGATTTTCACTGTTTGATATTACGTGAAGCTGGGAGGTCTCTGGTTGACCAATGTCCTAAACTCAGCTCTCCCACCTGAGAGGCACAGGCCTGATTCCCAGCCAGAGCACCACAATCCTGTCATCCATGCAGCTCAGAATAAAAGTGAGAAAAAAAGAAAGAAAAAAGAAAAATAAAATAAAATAAAATAAATTTTTTAAAATAAAAAATAATTAAAAAAAATTAAAATGTAATAAAAAAAGAAAAAGAAAGAAAGAAAGAAGAGAGCAACCAAACCAAAAAAGAAATCCACCAATGCTAACAGGCGCTAAAAATTATACTAAAAACAAAACAAAACAAAATGACAGAATGCTTGGACAAATGATAAAAGCAAAGGTATACAGACAAAATCACACACAGAATCATACACATATACACTCACAAAAAGAGAAAAAGGAACTATATATATATATATATTTGCTCCCAAAGTCCACTGCCTAAATTTGGGATGATTCATTGTCTATTCAAGTATTCCACAGTTGCAGGGTACATCAAGTTGTTTGTGGAGATTTAATCCACTGCTCCTGAGGTTGCTGGGAGAAATTTCCCTTACTTTTCTTTGTTCACACAGCTTCTGTTGTTCAGCTTTGTATTTGGCCCAGCCTCTGCATATAGGTCGCCTGAGGGCATCTGTTCTTTGCTCAGACAAGACAGGGTTAAACTAGCAGCTGATTAGGGGCTCTGTCTCACTGAGGCTGGGGGCCATGAGGGGTACAGAATGCAGGGAGAGCCTGCGGCGACAGTGGCTGGTGTGATGTTGCAACAGTCTGAGGCACGCTGTGTATTCTCCTGTGGAAGTTGTCTCTGGATCATGAGACCCTGGCTGTGGCAGGCTCCTCAGGCTCCCGGGAGGGTAGGTGTGGATAGTGACCTGTGCTTCCACACAGGCTTCTTGATGGCTGCACCAGCAGCCTTAGTGTCTCATGCCCATCTCTTGTGTAAGCGCTGATAGCTGGGGCTCACTGCCATCTCTGGAACTCTTTAGGTGGTGCTCTTAATCCCCTCTCCTCATGCACTGCAAAACAATTGTCTCTTGCCTCTTCAGCAGTTCTAGACTTTTTCCCGGATTCCCTCCTGGCTACCTGTCATGCACTAACCCCCTTCAGGCTCTGTTCACACAACCAATGCCAGTCCTCTCCCTGGGATCCGACCGCCGAAGCCAGAGCCTCAGCTCCCAGGTCCCACCTGCCCTGGCAGGTGATTAGAGAAGCCTCTTGGGCTGGTGAGTGCTGGCCAGCACTGATCCTCTGTGCGAGAATCTCTCTGCTTTGCCCTCTGCACCCCTGTAGCTCTGCTATCTTCCGTGGCTCCAAAGCTTCCCCACACTGCAACACACCGTCTCCACCAATGAAGCAGCTTCCTAGTGTGTGAAAACCTTTCCTCCTTCACAGCTCCCTCCCACTGGTGCAGGTCCCTCCCCTATTCTTTTGTCTCTGATTTTTCTTTGCCTTACGCAGGTCAGTGGGGAGTTTCTTGCCTTTTGGGAGGTCTGAGTTCTTCCCCCAGCATTTAGGAGGGGTTCTGTAGGGTTTTTTCCACATGTAGATGTATTTTTGATGTAATTGTGGGGAGGAAGGTGATCTCCACGTCTTACTCTTCTGCCATCTTGAAGCTCCTCCTCTTTAATTTTTAAAAACATTTTTTTATTTTAATAACTTTAATTATTTTATTTTTTTCTTACCTCTTTCTTTCTCTTTCTGCCTTTTCTTCTGAGCTGTGTTGCTGACAGGATCTTGGAGCTCTGGCCGGGTGTCAGGCCTGAGCCTCTGAGGTGGGAGAGCCGAGTTCATGAAGTTGGACCACCAGAGACATCACAGCTCTACATAATATCAAATGGTGAAAGATCTCCCAGAGATCTCCATCTCAACGCTAAGACACAGTTCCACTAAACAACCAGCAAGCTAGAGTTCTGGACACCCTATGCCAAACAACAAGCAAGACAGGAACACAAACCCACCCATTAGCAAAGAGGCTGCCTAAAATCATACTAAGTTCATAGACACCTGAAAACACACAACCAGACACAGTCCTGCCCAACAGAAAGACAAGATCCAGCCTCATCCACCAGAACACATGCAAAAGTCCCCTCCATGAAGACACCTACACAACTCAGAAACCAACCTTACATACTGGGGGCAGACACTAAAGACAAAAAGAAATACGAACCTGCAGCCTGTGAAAAGGAGACCCCAAACACAGTAAGTTAAGCAAAATGAGAAGACACAGAAATACACAGCAGATGAAGGAGCAAAGGGAAAACCCACCAGACCAAAGAAATGAAGAGGAAATAGGCAGTCCACCTGAAAAAGAATTCAGAGTAATGATAGTAAAGATGATCCAAAATCTTGGAAATGGAATGGAGATAATATAAGAAACGTTTAACAAGGACCTAGAAGAACTAAAGAGCAATGAAACAATGATGAACAGCACAATAAATGAAATTAAAAATTCTCTAGAAGGGATCAATAGCAGAATAACTGAGGCGGAAGAATGGATAAATGACCTAGAAGATAAAATAGTGGAAATAACTACCTCAGAGCTGAATAAGGAAAAAAGAATGAAAAGAATTGAGAACAGTCTCAGACACTTCTAGGACATTTAATCACCAATATTCGAATCATAAGGGTCCCAGAAGAAGAAGAGAAAAAAAGGGACTGAGAAAATATTTGAAGAGATTATAGTTGAAAATTGCCCTAATATGGGAAAGGAAATAGTTAATCAAGTCCAGGAAGCACAGAGAGTCCCATACGGAATAAATCCAAGGAGAAACTTGCCAAGACACATACTAATCAAATTATCAAAAATTAAGTACAAAGAAAAAGGATTAAAATCAGCAAGGGAAAAACAACAAATAACATACAAGGGAATGCCCATAAGGTTAACAGCTGATATTTCAGCACAAACTCTGCAAGCCAGAAGAGAGTGGCAGGGCACATTTAGAGTGATGAAAGGGAAAAACCTACAACCAAGATTACTACATCCAGCAAGGAACTCATTCAGATTTGATGGAGAAAATAAAACATTTACAGATAAGCAAAAGCTAAGAGAATACAGCACCACCAAACTAGCTTTACAACGAATGCTAAAGGAATTTCTCTAGGCAGGACACACAAGGGAAGGAAAAGAACTACCGAAACAAACCAGAAACAATTAAGAAAATGGTAATAGGAACATACATATTGATAACTACCTTAAATATAAATGGATTAATTGTTCCAACCAAGAGACATAGACTGGTTGAATGGATACAGAAACAAGACCCATATATATGCTGTCTACAAGAGACCCACTTCAGACCTAGGGACACATACAGACTGAAAGTGAGGGGATGGAAAAGCATATTCCATGAAAATGGAAATCAAAAGAAAGCTGGAGTAGCAATTCTCATATCACACAAAACAGACTTTAAAATAAAGCCTATTAAAAGAGACAGAGTAGGATACTACATAATGATCAAGAGATCAATCCAAGAAGAAGATATAACATTGTAAATATTTATGCACCCAACATAGGAGCACATCAATACATAAGTCAAATGATAACAACCATAAAATGGGAAATCAACAGTAACACAATAATAATAAGGGATTTTAACAGTCCACTTTCACCAATGGACAGATCATCCAAAATGAAAATAAATAAGGATACACAGCTTTAAATGATACATTAAACAAAGTGGACTTAGTTGATACTTATAGGACATTTCATCCAAAAACAACAGAATACACTTTCTTCTCAAGTGCTCATGGAATATTCTCCAGGGTAGGTGATATCTTGGGTCACATTCAAGCCTTGGTAAATTTAAGAAAATTGAAAATGTATCAAGTATCTTTTCCAACCACAATGCTATGAGACCTGATATCAATTACAGGAAAAAGCTGTAAAAAATACAAATGCATAGAGGCTAAACAATACAATACTATATAATCAAGATATCACTGAAGAAATCAAAGAGGAAATCAAAACATACCTAGAAACAAATGACAATGAAAACACAATGACCCAGAACCTATGGGATGCAGCAAAAGCAGTTCTAGGAGGGAAGTTTATAGCAATACAATCCTACCTCAAGAAACAAGAAACATCTCAAATCACAATCTTACCTTACACTTAAAGCAATTAGAGAAAGAAAAACAAAAGACCCACAAAGTTAGAAGAAGGAAAGAAATCATAAAGGTCAGATCAGAAATAAATGAAAAAGAAATGAAAGAAACAATAGCAAAGATCAATACAACTAAAAGCTGGTTCTTTGAGAAGATAAACAAAATTGATAAACCATTAGCCAGACTCATCAAGAAAAAAAGGGAGAAGTTTCAAAACAATAGAATTAGAAATGTAAAAGGAGAAGCAAAAACTGACATTGCAGAAATACAAAGGATCATGAGAGATTACTACAAGCAAGTATATGTCAATAAAGTGGACAACCTGGAAAAAATGGACAAATTCTGTGAAAAGCAAAACCTTCCGATACTGAACCAGGGAGAAACAGAAAATATAAACAGACCAATCACAAGCACTGAAACTGAGACTGTGATTAAAACTCTTCAAACAAACAAAATCCAGGACCACATGGCTTCACAGGTGAATTCTATCAAACATTTAGAGAAGAGCTAACACCTATCCTTCTCAAACTCTTCCAAAATATAGCACAGGGAGGATGACGCCCAAACTCATTCTACGAGGCCACCATCACCCTGATACCAAAACCAGACAAAGATGTCACAAAGAAAGAAAACTACAGGCCAATATCACTGATCAACATAGATGCAAAAATCCTCAACAAAATACTAAGAAACAGAATCCAACAGCACATTACACAGATCATACACCATGATCAAGTGGGGTTTTTCCCAGGAATGCAAGGATTCTTCAATATAAGCAAATCAATCAATGTGATATACCATATTAACAAATAGAAGGAGAAAAACCATGTTATTATCTCAATAGATGAAGAAAAAGCATCTGGCAAAATTCAATACCCATTTTTGATAAAAACCCTCCATTAAGTAGGCATAGAGGGAACTTACCTCAACATAACAAGTGACATATGACAAACCCACAGCCAACATCATTCTCTACGGTGAAAAACTGAAACCATTTCCACTAAGATCAAGAACAAGACAAGGTTGCCCACTCTCACCACTATTATTCAACATAGTTTTGGAAGTTTTAGCCATAGCAATCAGAGAAGAAAAAGAGATTAAAGGAATCCAAATTGGAAAAGAAGAAGTAAAACTGTCACTGTTTGCAGATGACATGATACTATACATAGAGAATCCTAACGATGTTACCAGAAAACTACTAGAGCAAGTCAATGAATTTGGTAAAGTATCAGGATACAGAATTAATGAACAGAAATCTCTTGCATTCCTATACACTAACAATGAAAAATCAGAAGGAGAAATTAAGGATACAATCCCATTTAACATAGCAACAAAAAGATTAAAATACCTAGGAATAAACCTATCTAAGGACACAAAAGACCCCTACTCAGAAAACAATAAAACACTGATGAAAAAAATCAAAGATGACGTAAACAACAAGTGGAGAAATATACCACATTCTTGAATTGGAAGAATCAATATTGTGAAAATGACTCTATTACCCAAAGCAATCTACAGATTCAATGCAATCCCTATCAAACTACAAATGGCATTTTTCCATGTTCCAAGTAGAACAAAAAATTTCACAATTTGTTTGGAAACACAAAAGACCCCGAATAGCCAACACAATCTTGAGAAAAAAAAAACGGAGCTGGAAGAATCAGGCCCCTGGACTTCAGACTATACTACAAAGCTACAGTAATCAAGACAGTGTGGTACTGGCACAAAAACAGAAATATAGCTCAGTGGAGCAGGATAGAAAGCTCAGATATAAACTCACGCACATATGGTAACTTTATTTTTGATAAAAGAGGCAATAATATGCAATGGAAAAAAGACAGCCTCTGCAGTAAGTAGTTCTGGGAAAACTGGACAGCTAAATGTAAAAGAAAGAAATTATTACAGTCCCTAACACCACACACAAAAATAAACTCTAAATGGATTAAAGACCTAAATGTAAGACCAGACACTATAAAACTCTTAGAGGAAAACATAGGCAGAACACTCTATGACATAAATCACAGCAAGATCCTTTTTGACCCACCTCCTAGAGAAATGGAAATAAAAACATAAACAAATGAGACCTAATGAAACTTAAAAGCTTTTGCACTGCAAAAGAAACCATAAACAAGACAAAAAGACATCCCTCAGAATGGGAGAAAATATTTGCAAATGAAGCAACTGACAAAGGATTAATCTCCAAAATATACAAGCAGCTCATGCAACTCAATATCAAAAAAACAAACAACCAAATCCAAAAGTGGGCAGAAGACCTAAATAGACATTTCTCCAAAGAAGATATACAGATTGCCAACAAACACATGAAAGAATGCTCAACATCACTGATAATTAGAGAAACGCAAATCAAAGCTACAATGAGGTATCACCTCATACAGGTCAGAATGGTCATCATTCAAAAAATCTAGAAACAATAAATGCTGGATAGGGTGTGGAGAAAAGGGAACACTCTTGCACTGCTGGTGGGAATGTAACTTGATACAGACACTATGGAGAACAGTATGGAGGTTCCTTAAAAAACTAAAAATAGAACTACCATATGACCCAGCAATCCCACTACTGGGCATATACCTTGAGAAAACCATAATTCAAAAAGAGTCATGTACCACAATGTTCATTGCAGCTCTATTTACAATAGCCAGGACATGGAAGCAACCTAAGTGTCCATCAAGAGATGAATGGATACAGAAGATGTGGCACATATATAGAATGGAATATTACTCAGCCATAAAAAGAAACGAAATTAGTTATTTGTAATAAGGTGGATGGACCTAGAGACTGTCATATAGAGTGAAGTAAGTCAGAAAGAGAAAAACCAATACCGTATGCTAACACATATACATGGAATCAAAAAAAAAAAAAAGGAAAATGATTCTGAAGAACCTATGTGCAGGGCAGGAATAAAGATGCAGACATAGAAAATGGTCTTGAGTACATGGGGAGAGGGAAGGCTAAGCTGGGATGAAGTGAAAGAGTGGCCTGGATATATATGCACTACCAAATGTAAGATAGATAGGTAGTGAGAAGCAGCCACATAGCACAGGGAGATCAGCTTTGTTCTTTGTGTGCACCTAGAGGTGTGGGATAGGGAGGGTGGGAGGGAGATGCAAGAGGAAAGAGATATGGAGATATATATATATGTGTACCTGATACACTTTGTTATAAAGCAGAAACTAACACACCATTGTAAAGCAATTATATTCCAATAAAGATGTTAAATAAATAAATAAAATGCTTTAAAAAACAAAAAAAGTATTAATAAATTAAATAATATTTAGCAAAACTGATGGAGGAAAAAAATAGTACAACATAAAAATGACCACTATCAGGGATCAAAAGTAAAACCTTCAAGAGAAAGTATAGACTTTAAATAGGTAATAAGAGACTGCTATGAATAACTTTAAGCTAATGGTTTTGATTAGTTTTAATTTTTGTTCAAATGGAAAAACTCATTGAAACAATTTACTAACACTGACACAAGGAAAGAGAAAATCTGAATATTTATTAAATACCTTGAGTTTATTTTTAGAACATGTCCAATAAGAAAACCCAGATCCTAAGCAGGTTAAATAATAAACTCTTCCAAAGGTTAAAGGAACATAATAATTGTCAAGAATAAATAAAACTAAAGACACTTTCACCTTGTTTTATGAGACTTATCATAAGCTTCATACCAAAGCATGATAAGGTTTTTAAGAGAAAACAAAATTGTATACCAGTTTTTCTCATTAACATTTGTGTTATTCAACAAAACAATAGCAAATCAAATTCTTTAATATATAAAAATGATAACACAGAATTTCATGGTTTTTGTCAGGAAAGTGATCATCATTTAACATAGGAAAATATATACTGTGATTCACCACATTAATCTAAAAAGAATTATTATATATAATAATTATAATTAATAATTATATATATATGATCATCTAGATGTACACTGAGCACACGTTAAAAAGATTCAAGTCATTCATGTAAAAAATTAGCAAACTATGAATAGAAGAGAATTTCCTTAATCTGATGTAGAGTATATACAAAAACTCCAAATAAATCATACTTAATGGTGAATGATTGAATGTATTTGCCTTAATGTGAAGAAGATGCCTGCTATAGTTACTTCTCTTCAGCATTGTACTGGAGTTACTAACATGTGTAGTAAGTGGCTACCAAGGGCTTCACACTCTCTTGCCTGCCCACACTGGGCCTCATGAATTCATCAACTATTTCAGCTGAATTATTTTTCAGTGTTTGGTTTTGCCTGCCTCCAGTGAACGAATCCTGCAGTCACCAGTCTTTCTCCAGATTTGGAGTTGGTTAGTTATCCTGATACCTCAGTTATTTGATGGTTTCATGAAAAGTTGTGAACTTGCATTTTGTTTATCTTTTTCTTGCTCTAAGTTTGGGAGTGATGGTCTTTTCAGCTCTCTAGATCCCCACACAGAAATGAGGCTTACAAAGCATTTATTAGAACATGCCATTCAATATACCAGTAAGTGTATAAAAAGATGCTCTACATCAATGTCTTTTGAGCATTAACATGTATATGAATCAACTGGGGATCTTTTAAAAACATGTATTCTGATTTAATAGATCAGGATGAGACCTGAGATTCTAAATTTCTAACAAGCTCCCAGATGATGTAGATGCTGCTGCTTGCTGGGCCACACTTTGGTTAGCTATGCTCTACAACACTATTCATCAAGGAAATGCAAATTAAAACTACAAATTGACTGTATTCCAAACCCACTAGAATGGCTAAAAAATGACATTACCAGATATTGACAAGGATGTGTAGCAACAGGAACTCTCATATACCATTGGTAGGAGAAAATCATCACTTTGTTGTATATTTTTTCAATATCCACTAAAGCTAAACATGTACATACTTAATAATCCAGCAATTTCAGTCTTAGGTGTATACTCAAAAAAGCTGAAGTATGTATGCTTACCAAAGGATATACTGTATACAAGAATGTTAATAACAACACCATTGAATTAGCCCTAAACTAGCACAACACAAATGTTCTTCCAAAGCAGAAAGCAGCATAAATTGTGATATACTCACACAATGAGCTATTCTACAGCAATGGGGTTGAACTTAAGTACAACTATCCAGAACAGTAGACGAAACCAGCTAGAAGTTTATATGCATATGATTCCATGTCTATCAAGTTAAAAAATGGTTAAACTAATCCATGGTGTTAGAAATCAGGGCAATGATCATCCTGAAAAGGGGAGGTTGTGCCCTGCTTCCAAGGGGGTACAAGTTGGACTTTTGGGTTATTAGTAATTTTATGTTTCTGATCTGGGAGTTGGCTACATTCTTCTGGTTTGTTTGATGGCTTTTGCTTTGTGAAAATTCATCCAGTTGAACACGTTTGAGTTGTATCTTTCTCTGAAATTATTTTAAGTATATTTACTTAAAATTTTACTTAAAGATTTCCCAATTAATGATAGCTATGAAAACTGTTGTAAATCACTCTAAAGAAAAGGGAATGGAGCCTTAAAGAGGAATACCCCTGAGTGCATAAAGCAGGGTTAGAATATGTGATTTTCAGTTTTTCTCTCTCCTCTGGAAATGCAGTTTTTCAAGATAGGTAAATTTTTTGATTTATTTTTACATGCTCTTCTGAATTCTTAAATTCTCATCGTTATTAGGGATTTTAATGGTATTAGGTTCAATTTCTATAACATTTCACACATTTGAAGTATGTTCTTATATATCATTTATATATTTAAACTTTGCAACCAATCTGTAGGGGAAAGGTCATTTATATCAGTTTTACTGGTTTGAAATTCTCCTTCCTCTTGCAGATTGAGGTTCTTTTTCTACAGGAGAGAAACAGGAAAAGAGTCGAAGCAGAGTTGCATGCCCTTCATGTAGCAATTGCTGTTCTTTTCCCACAGACCTGCACTGTGAGGGAAACTTTCTCTAGACCCTTACTTGTCTTCCCCTTGAGAGTGAATATTAAGACCATATTCTAATTGCTCTCTAAATGTTGAATCTTATAGCCTCTGAGAATAGCTCAGAAAAGACTAGAAAATTAGCAGTAATCATTACCACCATTTAAGAATAATATTTATGAACTTTTAAATATACGTAAAGAGCTTATGAAATGTTAAGGCAGTGTGGCCCTATATTCCCAGGGACAGTCCACATCTATTCTGGAAAGATAAACATTCTGTCTATCCCTCCAAACATCCACAGAGACCTTCTTTTCAAAGACACAACATAATCTTTGGGTCACAGTAACCATTGAACAAAAGGTTTCTTCTATCTAGAATGTCCCTGATACTCTCTTTTCCTTAGCTAGGTCTCACCCATTCTTCAACTTGCTGCTTAAATACTATCCCAGTCTGTCTTCTGTGTAAACTTTGAGTAGGGTACTTTCCTATTTACCCTCATGCAGTATTTCTGGATCCAGCAGACTGTCTGAGGTATAGTAAGTATCCAATGAACTTTTTGAATGAATGAAAGGACTTTGAATAGCCAAAACAATCTTGAGAAGGAAAAATGGAGCTGGAGGAATCCGTTTTTCAGTCAAGATCTGAATCCCTGACGTCAGACTATACTACAAAGCTACAGTAATCAAAACTGGAACAAAAAAAGAAATATAGATCAATGGAACAGGGTAGAAAGTCCAGAAATAAACCAACACACCTATGGTCAATTAATCTATGACAAAGGAGGCAAGAATATACAATGAAGAAAAGATACTCTCTTCAATAAGTGGTGCTGGGAAAACTGGACAGCTACATGTAAAAGAATGAAAGTAAAACATTCTCTAACACTGCATACAAAAATAAAGTCAAAAAGGATTAAAGACCTAAATGTAAGACTGGATACTGTAAAACTATTAGAGGAAAACATAGGTGGAGCACTCTCTGACATATATCACAGCCATATTTGTTTGGATCGTCTCCTACAGTAATGGAAATAAAAACAAAAATAAACATTTGGGACCTAATTAAACTTAAAGCTTTTGCACAGAAAGGAAACCATAAACAAATCAAGAAGACAACCTACAGAATTGGAGAAAATATTTGCAAATGATGAAATAGACAAGGGATTAATTTTCAAAATATACAAACAGCTCATACAGCTCAATATCAGAAAAAACCAAACAACCCAATCAAAAAATGGGAAGAAGATCTAAATAGACATTTGTCCAAAGAAGACATACAGATGGCCAACAGACACATGGAAAAATGTTCAACATGGCTAATTATTAGAGAAATGAAAATCCAAACTGCAATGAGGTATCACCTCACTCCAGTCAGAATGTCCATCATCAAAAGTCTACAAATAATAAATCCTGGAGAGCATGTGGAGAAAAAAGAACGCTCCTACACTGTTGCTGGTAATGTAAATTGGTAGAGCCACTATGGAGAATAGTATGGAGGTTCCTTAAAAAACTAAAAATAGAGTTACCATATGATCATGCAATCCTGGGCATATATCTGGAGAAAACTATAATTCAGAAAGATACTGATGCATGCGCCACAATGTTGACTGCAGCACTATTTACAATAGCCAGTACATGGAAGCAACCTAAATGTCCATCAACAAATGAATGGATCAAGATGTGGTGTATATATATATATATATATATATATATATATATATATATATATATATATATATATATAATGGAATATTACTCAGCCATAAAAACAGAATGAAATAATGCCATTTGCAGCAACATGGATGGACCTGGAGATTATCATACTGAGTGAAGTAAGTCAGACAGAGAAAGACAAATATCATATGATATCGCTTATATGTGGAATCTAAAAAAAATAAGATACAAATGAACTTATTTACAAAACAGACATAGACCCACAGACACAGAAAACAAATTTATAGTTACCAAAGAGGAAAGATAGGGAGAGAGGTAAATTAGACAGTTGGGATTAACATATACACACTACTGTATATAAAATAGATAACCAACAAGGACCTACTCTATAGCACAGGGAACTATACTCAAAATTTTGTAATAACTTATAAGGTAAAAGAATCTGAAAAAGAATATATATATATATGTATACATATATATCTGAATCACTGTACTATATACCTGAAACTAATATGACATAAATCAACTATACTTCAATTAAAAAAGTAATGACTGATCTTTTCTGAATTTCCAAATTTCTAGAATATTATTTGGCTGCAATTAGAGTAGTCAGAAAATAAAACATCATTAAAAAGTCAAACTTGCCAAGAACTTGAAGAAATGCTAAATTATTAGCTAATAAAGGCATTTTTAGGATAAAAAAATGTCTTCAGTGAGGCAAGATAAACTTCTAACTTGATATATGCTATATGGATCTTGGAAAATAGCATACATATCCTGAGCAATTAAAGAATTATGACATAAAAATCAAGTCAGGGAAAGCATTCTTTCAGCTTACTTATCTGAAAACGTTGGAGTCAAAAGAAAGGGTTGAAGTGGATTGTGTGGGTTCAGCTTTGAAGGTGTTATATACTACCTGGGAATTTTGTAAGGGGTTATTTTCCCCTTATAAAGAAAAGAAAATTATAAAAATAAAAGTGGGGATCTGTCCAGTGGGGGAACAATTACTAGCTTCAGCTAACAAGTAATTAGCATGCTTACATGTTTTGTTTATTTGGGAATATAATTTTATTAATCAAATATAAGCCATAATGGTGGCTACCTGGTGAGTTGTAAAGGTATACACCTTGCTGAATAGTAATTTGGAGTCCATTAACTTCTAAAACTGTCAGGCAGAAGTTTCATGATGAGTTTGTAGGAATATACTCAAAATGGAAGCATCAGCACATTAATGAAAGAGTTTGAGAAGAGTTGGCTTCAACTCTGTTGAAGGTCATCGAGAAAGGGTGGAAAGCCCAGCAGAGTCATCCCTAAACCACTTCAGTTCATTATTAAGAGGAAGTGATCAGTGTCAATAAATTTTGCAGAGCCAGGAGAAAACAGTCACACATAACTATTAGAAGAAATGATCTTAATTCCAAGACTGCATCTTGCTGCATAGCTTCCAAGGGGGAAGTGTCACTGCCTTTAGGAGAAGGATAACTTGCATGGATTCTTACAATTACTAGCAAGATTTTATTTTAGAAGTTACTTTTAGAATATGAATACATGAATATTAAATTTCTCAAGTTTTTAAAAATTATTTTTAGAATTCATACAGCAAAGGCACATTATTTTATCTTCTCTATTTAGTCTCATTCCTGCTGCTGAGATTTCAAAGTGATATTCTCTAGTAGGGAGAAGGATCTTTATGACCTTTACGACGTAGACCAGCTAAGTCACAGGTGATAATAATAATAATACCTATTATTTGTTGAGCATTTTGTGTCAGGCATTCTTCAAAGCCCTTTATATATATATTGCATTATTTAATCTTCTAAACAACACTATATGTGTCACTTCCCAGCCAGATGTAAAAATTGGAATAAATTCTTGCCAATGGAATGTGAGAGGAAGGGATATGACAAAGTTGTGAAGAAACCACTGTGCATTCTCTTCTATCACTCTCCCCTTTTGCCAGCTGGTGTGTCAAAGATAGGGCCCTGTGGGATGGGCAGAGCTGTGTGCTGGAAGGAACAAGCTTCCTCAATCATCACAATGAGAACGTGGTTCATAATTTTGATCCCTGCCTTGGACTACTACGTGAGTGAAAAAATGGACCTTTATTGAGTTAGAACTCTTACATGTGTAGGCCTGTTTGTTTGGCATTTTAGACTACTCTCATACTAAACGACACTATTATTATTCCTGTATCACGGTGGAGGAAACTAAGGCATAGAGTTTTTAAAGTAAATATTTCAGTTGCTGGTTAGCCAATGAGCTTTGAATCCATGCAGTATGAAACTGAAGGCTGTTTTAAAACTACTTTCCTATGATTACTACCACAGTTCTGAGTGGTGTCTGGCTAAGTGTTTAGCAGATAATAGTGCAACAGTTGCTGATCTAGAGAGAGTGGCAGGAAACAGCAGTTAGCCAGTGAGCACATTGTGTAGAAAGAAGCTATTCTCGTTGATTTAGGGAAACAGTTGATGGGTGAGAAGTTGGAGGTCATGAGCAATAAAACTGCTCACCAAGGGAAGGACTTCAATCTACGCCTGGTAAGTAAAACTTCTTTTCTTTTTCTCTCACCTTTCCTCCTTGCCCAATGTATTAAAGCAGTTAGTCACTAAAGAGGGTGGGGGTAATTGGAGACATTTGTAGAAAGGAAACTTTCAATGTTCCTCAATTTCTGGAGCCACACACTGCTCTACCAGGGTTGGGGGAAAGAAGAAGAACTTTAAGTTTGAGATAAAAGTTTTTTATTTTTTTAATTTTATGATAAAAAATAGGACAGAATTTAGAACTCAGTCCACTCCATTAACCAAATGTGAGAGCAGAGCTATGAAATAGAAATATCATTAAAGAGAATTTAATATGATACAGATTAAAACACAGTTAGAGAAAACAGCATCCATGACAACCAAACAGATATTAGGATGACAACCATCTCTATTCGTGTCCTGGCAACCCTGAAGTCCCTGGTAAACCAGGAGAGCTATTCACTCTAATTCCAGTGGGTTGACATTCCTTAATAAACTATTTATAGCTGTTTTTCACTTTCCAATTCAATGTCGCTAACCTCTGTTTTGCCTCCTTCTTGACTTATTTTTTCATTCATGTTTTCCTGCTCAGCACCTATCATTAACCAAACAGAAGCATCACAAGTTCACCAAACATGCTGTTATTCCATGACATTATGCCATTATATGTTTATATATATATATATTTATTGTACTATAATTGCTTTACAATGGTGTGTTAGTTTCTGCTGTATAACAAACTGAATCAGCTATATGTATACATATATCCCCTCCCTCTTGCATCTCCATCCCACCTGCCCTATCGCACCCCTCTAGGGGGACACAAAGCACCGAGCTGATCTCCCTGTGTTATGCAGCTGCTTCCCACTAGCTATCTATTTTACATTTGGTAGTGTATATATGTCTGTGACACTCTGTCACTTCATCCCACCTTCCCCTTCCCCTTCCCCGTGTCCTCAAGTCCATTCCTTATGTCTGCATCTTTATTCCTGTCCTGCCCCTAGGTTCTTCAGAACAATTTTTCTTTTTTAGATTCCATATATATGTGTTAGCATACTGTATTTGTTTTTCTCTTTCTGACTTACTTCACTCTGTATGACAGTTTCTAGGTCCATCCACCTCACTACAAATAACTCAATTTCATTTCTTTTTATGGCTGAGTAATATTCCATTGTATATATGTGCCACATCTTCTTTATCCGTTCATCTGTTGATGGACACTTAGGTTACTTCCATGTCCTGGCTATTGTAAATAGTGCTGCAATGAACATTGTGGTACATGACTCTTTTTGAATTATGATTTTCTCAGGGTATATGCCCAGTAGTGGGATTGCTGGGTGGTATGGTAGTTCTATTTTTAGTTTTTTAAGGAACCTCCATACTGTTCTCCATAGTGACCGTATCAATTTACATTCCCACAAACAGTGCAAGAGTGTTCCCTTTTCTCCACACCCTCTCCAGGATTTATTGTTTGTAGATTTTAGTTGATGGACATTCTGACCAGTGTGAGGTGATATTTCATTGTAGTTTTCATTTGCATTTCTCTAATGATTAGTGATGTTGAGCATCCTTTCATGTGTTTGTTGGCAATCTGTATATCCTCTATGGAGAAATGTCTGTTTAGGTCTTCTGTCCATTTTTGGATTGAGTTGTTTGTTTTTTTCATATTGATCTGCATGAGCTGCTTATAAATTTTGGAGATTAATCCTTTGTCAGTTGCTTCATTTGCAAATATTATCTCCCATTCTGAGGGCTGTCTTTTCAACTGGTTTATGTTTTCCTTTGCTGTGCAAAAGCTTTTAAGTTTCATTAGGTCCCATTTTTTTATTTTTGCTTTTATTTCCATTTCTCTAGGAGGTAGGTTAAAAAGGATCTTGCTGTGATTTATGTCACAGAGTGTTCTGCCTATGTTTTCCTGTAACAGTATTATAGTGTCTGGCCTTACATTTAGGTCTTTAATCCAATTTGAGTTTATTTTTGTGTATGGTGTTAGGGAGTGTTCTAATTTCATTCTTTTACATGTAGCTGTCCAGTTTTCCCAGCAACACTTATTGAAGAGGCTGTCTTTTCTCCATTGTGTATTCTTGCCTCCTTTATCAAACAGAGGGTGACCATATGTGTGTGGGTTTATCTCTGGGCTTTCTATCCTGTTCCATGGATCTATGTTTCTATTTTTGTGCCAGTACCATACTGTTTTCATTACCGTAGCTTTGTGGTACAGTCTGAAGTCAGCGAGCCTGATTCCTACAGCTCCGTTTTTGTTTCTCAAGATTGCATTGGCTATTCAGGGTCTTTTGTGTTTCCATACAAATTGTGAAATTTTTTGTTCTAGTTCTGGGAAAAATGCCATTGGTAGTTTGATAGGGATTGCATTGAATCTGTAGATTGCTTTGGGTAGTATAGTCATTTTCACAATGTTGATTCTTCCAATCCAAGAACATGGTATATCTCTCCATCTGTTTGTATCAGCTTTAATTTCTTTCATCAGTGTCTTATAGTTTTCTGCATATAAGTCTTTTGTCTCCTTAGGTAGGTTTATTCCTAGGTATTTTATTATTTTGTTGCAATGGAAAATGGGAGTGTTTCCTTAATTTATCTTTCAGGTTTTTTCATCATTAGGGTATAAGAAAGCAAGAGATTTCTGTGCATTAATTTTGTATCCTGCTACTTTACCAAATTCATTAATTAGCTCTAGTAGTTTTCTGGTAGCATATTTAGGAATCTCTATGTATATTGTCATGTCATCTGCAAACAGTGACAGTTTTACTTCTTCTTTTCCAATTTGGATTCCTTTTTCTTCTCTGATTGCTGTGGGTAAAACTTCCAAAACTATGTTGAATAACAGTTGTGAGAATGGGCAACCATGTCTTTCTCCTGATCTTTCTGGAAATGGTTTCATTTTTTAACCATTAAGAATGATGTTGGCTGAGGGTTTGTCATATATGGCCTTTATTATACTAAGGTAAGATCCCTCTATGCCTACTTTCTGGAGGGTTTTTATCATAAATGAGTGTTGAATTTTGTTGAAAGCTTTTCTGCATCTATTGAGATGATCATATGGTTTTTATCCTTCAGTTTGTTATTATGGTTTATCACATTGTTTGATTTGTGTATATTGAAGATTGCTTGCATTCCTGGGATAAAACACCACTTGATCATGGTGTATGATCCCTTTAATGTCCTATTGGATTCTGTTTGCTAATATTTTGCTGAGGATTTTTCAGCTATGTTTATCAGTGATATTGGCCTGTAGTTCTCTTTTTTTGTGACATCTTTGTCTGGTTTCGGTATCAGGGTGATGGTGGCCTCATAGAATGAGTTTGGGAGTGTTCCTCCCTCCACTGTATTTTGGAAGAGTTTGAGAAGGATAGGTGTTAGCTCTTCTATAAATGTTTGATAGAATTCACCTGTGAAGCCATGTGGTCCTGGGCTTTTGTTTGTTGGAAGATTTTTAATCACAGTCTCAATTTCAGTGCTTGTGATTGGTCTGTTTATATTTTCTATTTCTTCCTGGTTCAGTCTCAGAAGTTTGTGCTTTGCTAAGAATGTGTCCATTTCTTCCAGGTTGTCCATTTAAAAGGCATATAGTTGCTTGTAATAATCTCTCATGATCCTTTGTATTTCTACAGTGTCAGTTGTTACTAATCCTTTTTCATTTCTAATTCTATTGTTTTGAGTCTTCTCTCTTTTTTTCTTGATGAATCTGGCTAATGGTTTATCAATTTTGTTTAACTTCTCAAAGACCCAGCTTTTAGTTTTATTGATCTTTGCTATTGTTTCCTTCATTTCTTTTTCATTTTTTTCTGATCTGATCTTTATGAGTTCTTTCCTTCTGCTAACTTTGGGTTTTTTTGTTCTTCTTTGTCTAATTTCTTTACGTGTAAGTTTAGGTTGTTTATTTGAACTTTTTTTCTTGTTTCTTGAGGTAGGATTGTATTTCTATAAACTTCCCTCTTAGAACTGCTTTTGCTGCATCCCATTGGTTCTGGGTCATTGTGTTTTCATTGTCATTCGTTTCTAGGTATTTTTTGATTTCCTCTTCGATTTCTTCAGTGATCTCATGGTTATTTATTCGTGTATTTTTTAGCCTCCATATGTTTGTATTTTTTACAGATTTTTCCTTTAATTGACATCTTGTCTCATAGCGTTGTGGTCAGAAAAGATACTTGATATGATTTCAATTTTCTTAAATTAACCAAGGCTTGCTTTGTGACCCAAGATATGATCTATCCTGGAGAATTTTCCATGAGAACTTGAGAAGAAAGTGTATTCTGTTGTTTTTGGATATAATGTCCTATAAATGTCAATTAATCCACCTTGTTTAATGTGTCATTTAAAGCTGGTGTTGCCTTATTTATTTTCATTTTGGATGATCTGTCCTT
This sequence comes from Eubalaena glacialis, assembly GCF_028564815.1. Classification (NCBI taxonomy): domain Eukaryota; kingdom Metazoa; phylum Chordata; class Mammalia; order Artiodactyla; family Balaenidae; genus Eubalaena; species Eubalaena glacialis. The sequence goes on along the minus strand of NC_083725.1, from coordinate 47,271,504 downwards.
TGGTGAAGGTGTGGTGTTAAAGTCCCCGACTATTATTGTGTTACTGTCGATTTCCCGTTTTATGGCTGTAAGCATTTACCTTATGTTTTGAAGTGCTGCTATGTTGGGTGCATAAATATTTACAATTGTTATATCTTCTTCTTGGATTGCTCCCTTGATCATTCTGTAGTATCCTTCTTTGTCTCTTGTAATAGTCTTTATTTTAAAGTCTATTTTGTCTGATATGAGAATTGCTACACCAGCTTTCTTTTGTTTTCCATTTTCATAGAATATCTTTTTCCAAACCCTCACTTTCAGTCTGTAAGTGTCCCTAGGTCTGAAGTGGGTCTCTTGTAGACAGCATATATATGGATCTTGTTTTGTATCCATTCAGCCAGTCTGTGTCTTTTGGTTGGAACATTTAATCCATTTACATTTAAGGTAGTTATCTATATGTATGGTCCTATTACCATTTTCTTAATTGTTTTCAGTTTGTTTTGGTAGGTTTTTTCCTTCTCTTGTGTTTCCTGCCTAGAGAAGTTCCTTTAGAATTTGTTGTAAAGCTGGTTTGCTAGTGCTGAACTCTCTCAGCTTTTGCTTGTCTGTAAAGGTTTTAATTTCTCCATTGAATCTGAGTGAGATCCTTGCTGGGTAGAGTAATCTTGGTTGCAAGTTTTTCCCTTTCATCACTTTAAATATGTCCTGCCACTCCCTTCTGGCCTGCAGTGTTTCTGCTGAAATATCAGCTGTTAACCTTATGGGGATTCCCTTGTATGTTATTTGTTACTTTTCCCTTGTTGCTTTTAATATTTTTCATGTTTTATTTAATTTTTGAAAGTTTGATTAATATGTGTCTTGGCGTGTTTCTCATTGGATTTATCTTGTATGGGACTCTCTGTGCTTCCTGGACTTGGGTGACTCTTTCCTTTCCCGTATTAGGGAAGTTTTCAACTATAATCTCTGCAAATATTTTCTCAGTCCCTTTGTTTTTCTCTTCTTCTTCTGGGACCCCTATAATTCGAATGTTGGTGCATTTAATGCTGTCCCAGAGGTTTTTGAGACTGTCCTCAATTCTTTTCATTCTTTTTTCTTTATTCTGCTCTGCAGTAGTTATTTCCACTATTTTATCTTCCAGGTCACTTATCCATTCTTCTGCTTCAGTTATTCTGCTATTGATTCCTTCTAGAGAATTTTAATTTCATTTATTGTGTTGTTCATCATTGTTTGTTTGCTCTTTAGTTCTTGTAGTTCTTTGTTAAACGTTTCTTGTATTTTCTCCATTCTCTTTCCAGGATTTTGTATCACCTTTAGTATCATTACACTGAATTCTTTTTCAGTGAGATTGCTTATTTCCTTTTCATTTGTTTGTTCTGGTGGGTTTTTACCTTGCTCCTTCATCTGCTGTGTGTTTCTCTGTCTTCTCATTTTGCTTGATTTACTGTGTTTGGTGTCTCCTTTTCACAGGCTGCAGGTTCATTGTTCCCGTTGTTTTTGTTTTCTGCCCCCAGTAGGTAAGTTTGGTTCAATGGGTTGTGTAGGCTTCCTGGTGGAGGGGACTGGTGCCTGTGTTCTGGTGGATGAGGCTGTATCTTGTCTTTTTGGTGGGCCAGACTGTGTCTGGTAGTGTGTTTTCAGCTGTCTGTGAACTTAGTGTGATTTTAGGCAACCTCTCTGCTAATGGGTGGGTTTGTGTTCCTGTCTTGTTATTTGTTTGGCATAGGGTGTCCAGCACTGTAGCTTGCTGGTTGTTGAGTGAAGTTGGGTCTTCCCATTTAGATGGGGATCTCTGTGAGAGCTTTTGCTTTTTGATATTACATGGGGCCAGGAGGTCTCTGTTGGACCAATGTCCTGAACTAGCGTATCCCACCTCAGAGACTGAGGCGTGACCCCGGCTGGAGCACCAGAACCCTGTCAGCCACTTGGCTCAGAAGAAAAGGGAGAAAAAAATAGAAAGGAGGAAAGAAAAAAACTAAATATAATAAAATAAATTTATTAAAATAAAAAAAATTATTGAAAATAAAAAAGATTTAAAAAGTATTAAAATAAAAGAAAGAAGAGAGCATCCAAACCAAAAACTAAATCCACCAATGATAACAAGTGCTAAAAACTATTAAAACAAACAAACAAACAAACAAAATGGACAGAAAGAACCTTAGGACATATAGTAAAAGTAAAGCTATACAGACAAATTCACACTAAGAAGCATACACAAACACACTCACAAAAAAAGAAAAAGGAAAAAAAATATATATATATATAAAAGAAAAAGGAAGAGAGCAACCAAATCAATACACAAATCACCAAAGATAATAAGCTCTAAGTACTAAACTAAAACAAACATAAAACCAGAAGCAAATTAGATGCAGAAAGCAAACCCCAAATCTACAGTTGTTCCCAAGGGCCACCCCCTCAATTTTGGTATGATTCATTGTGTATTCAGGTATTCCACAGATGCAGGGTACATCAAGGTGATTGTGGAGATTTAATCCACTGTTCCTGAGGCTGCTGGGAGAGATTTCTCTTTCTCTTCGTTGTTCACAGAGCACCTGGGGTTCAGCTTTGGATTTGGCCCTGCCTCTTCGTGTAGGTCCCCTGAGGGCATCTGTTCCCCACCCAGACAGGACAGGGTTAAAGTAGCAGCTGATTGGGGGCTCTGCCTCACTCAGGCCGAGAGAGGGAGGGGTACAGAATGCAGGGTGAGCCTGCAGTGTTAGAGGCCAGCATGACATTCAACAGCCTGAGGTGTGCCATGTGTTCTTCTGGGGAAGTTGTCCCTGGATCACGGGACCCTGGTAGTGATGGGCTGCACAGGCTCCTGGTAGGGGAGGTGTGATAGTGACTTGTTCTTGCACACAGGCTTCTTGGTGGCTGCAGTAGCAGCCTTAGTGTCTCATGCCTTTCTCTGTTGTCCACGCTGATAGCCACAGCTCACACCTTTCTCTGGAGCTCATTTAGGTGGTGCTCTGAATCCCCTCTCCTTGCGCACCCTGAAACAGTGGTCCCTTGCTTCTTAGGCAGTTCCAGACTTTTTCCTGGACTCCCGCCTGGCTAGCTGTGGTGCACTAGCCCCCTTCAGTCTCTGTTCACACAGCCAACCCCAATCCTCTCCCTAGGGTCTGACTACTGAAGCCAGAGTCTTAGCTCCCAGCCCCTGCCTGCTCCAGCGGGTGAGTAGACAAGCTTCTAGGACTGGTGAGTGCTGGTTGGCACCGATCCTCAGGGCAGAAATCTCTCTGATTTACCCTCTGCACCCCAGTTGCTGTGCTCTCCTCCATGGCTCTGAAGCTTCCCCCCACTTCTCGCCCACCCCCTGTCTCTGCCAGTGAAGGGTCTTCTTAGTGTGTGGAAACTTTTCCTCCTTCACAGCTCCCTCCCAGAGGTGCAGGTCCTGTCCCTATTCTTTTGTCTCTGTATTTCCTTTTCTCATTTGCCCTACGCAGGTATGTGGGGAGTTTCTTGCCTTTTGGGAAGTCTGAGGTCTTCTGCTAGCGTTTAGTAGGTGTTCTGTAGGAGTTGTTCCACATGTAGATATATTTTTGATGTATTTGTGGGAAGGAAGGTGATCTCTACATCTTACTCCTCTGCCATCTTGATGGTCCCTCCTGCCATTATATATTAATTTTGATGCTTCCTTTCCTCTACTCAAACATGCTGGCGGTCTCTCAATACTGTCCCATGTTTCTAAACTTAGCTTAAGAATCAAATTCTCTGTTAAACCTTTCTTATCTCCCCAACCCCAGCTAGAGTAGATAGCTCTTTCTTTGTACCCTGTACAGACTTTCATTTCAGTAAATGTGACCTATTATTGCCTTTTATGTTTTTACATGTATAGATTCTCCTCATCTGATATCTCTCAATTTGGGATCTGTGGTCTAACTCCTGAAATCTACAAATGTATTTGCTGTGTGCAGGCTTTCTCTAGTTGTGGCGAGCGGGAGCTACTCTTCAATGCAGTGTATGGGCTTCTCATTGAGGTGGCTTCTCTTGTTGTGGAGCACAGGCTCTAGAGCCAGTCTCAGTAGTTGTGTCATGTGAACTTAGTTGCTCCACGGCATGTGGGATCTTCCCGTATCAGGGCTCAAACCCGTACCCCTGCAATCGCAGGTGGATTAACCAGTGCACCACCAGGGAATCCCTGCAAATCTATTTTTAAAAGTCTGTTTTCTTTGCAAAAATAATGTAAAAAATTATTTTTATCTGTTTAAGAATAAATCTCTCTTTTACTGTGACAATTTGTAGTTGAAAGATATTTTCTCAGCATGAAAATGTAATTTCTGTGTAATTTGGTGGTTTCATAAATTGTGACTTATGAACTACTTCACTAGTCCTTGGGATTTCTTTTTGCTTAAAAAGGAGCTTAAGCCATTAACAGACACTTAAGTTCCAAATGTGATGATCATGGCACTTGTTACTCACTTTTCACTTCTTTATGGGTTTTTTATGGAGCTGACATTTCCTGAGTTCTCTCAAGAATGTGCATTTTAATATTGGAGTATTCCCTCTCCCTCAGTCATTGGCATTCTAGAGTGGAGAATCCCTGAAATAGTCCATCTGTGAGTTGGACCAGTCATTTAAGCTCAAGAGATTCAGCTTCATTACCTTTCATTGAAGGTGCCAGAACAGAAGGGCTTTAAAGTTCAGTCAAGCTCTAAATAGGTTGCTACAAACAGTGAACCCATAAGCCTACTTGCTTGACTGCTATCAATGTTCTGGCCCAGGATTGTGAGGTCATAGGAATAAAATCCCACATATGCTTAATCCCAAAGAAAATATTCCATAGCTAAGATTATGGTGAGAATTTAAAATTATATGTGAGAGAGTTTATTTTTAGACTAGTGAGAACTGATGAAAGAACCTCGTTCCATTTAAACTAGATATGTAATAACTTATGAAGATTGTAATAATTACTTACAAATATTTGAATAGCATAAATGCTGGAGGGAATGAACAGTTTAGAGATGTACATAAAAGAAATAGATTAAATTCAGGGACCATAGTTTCTTTATATTAAGAATCATCTTTTTAAGAAGGATGTTGATAATTTAATATTGTAGGAGATAAGTTTTTCAAGCAAAGCCTTAAACATTTAAATTAAAACAAAAAATATTGAGGGAATTGTACCTGTATAAAAAATTTTGTGTTTTGAATTTTAAATTTGTTGAAAGTTAACTGGAGGTTTCCTATCTGGTTTGCTTTTTGAAAAATTAGCTTTGTACAGCCTCTGTAATAACTTATACAGGATGTCTAAAATAAAGAGAAAACTTTCTAGCATACACAGATTAAGTGGACAGTCCTGAATAATTACTACTTTTTGATAATTTAATATAATATTTAGCAGCAAGACTGTAATGCTCAGAAATCAGTACAAAATGACTACTTTTTCTTGTTTCTAGTAGTGGCCTTTTCTTTTCTGCTTAGAGAAGTTCCTTTAGCCTTTGTTGTAAAGATGGTCTGGTGGTGCTGAATTCTCTTAGCTTTTGCTTGTCTGTAAAGCTTTAGTTTCTCTGTTGAATCTGAAGGAGAGCCTTGATGGGTAAAGTATTCTTGGTTTTAGGTTTTTCCCTTTCACCACTTTAAAATATCGTGCCACTCCTTTCTGGCCTGCTGAGAAATCAGCTGATAACCTTATCGGGATTCCCTTGTATGTTATTTGTTGCTTTTCCCTTGTTGCTTTTAATATTTTTTCTTTGTCTTTAATTTTTGTCAATTTGATTACTATGTGTCTTGGTATGTTCCTCCTTGGGCTTATCCTATATGTGGCTCTCTGCACTTCTTGGACTTGGGTGAATCTTTCCTTTCCCATGTTATGGAAGTTTTCAGCTATCCTCTCTTCAAATACTTTCTCAGGTCCTTTCTTTCTCTCTTCTCCTTCCGTACTCCTATAATGCAAATGTTGGTGTGTTTAATGTCCCAGATATCTCTTAGCCTATCTTAATTTCTTTTCATTCTTTTTCTTTATTCTGTTCTGCAGCAGTGATTTCCACCATTCTGTCTTATCTGATAAGAAGATAAGTGAACAGGTCACTTATCTGTTCTTCTGCCTCAGTTACTCTGTTATTGATTCCTTCTAGTATATTTTTGTTTTGTTTTGTTTCAGTTATTGTATTGTTCACCTCTGTTTGTTTGTTCTTTAGTTCTTCTAGGTCTTTGTTAAACATTTCTTGTATCTTCTCAATCTGTGCCTCCATTCTTTTTCTGAGAACTTGGATCATCTTCACTATCATTACTCTGAATTCTTTTTCTGGTAGATTGCCTATCTCCACTTCACTTAGTTGTTCTTCTGCGGTTTTATCTTGTTTTTTCATCTGGGATTTTATCTTGGTCCTTCATCTGGGATACATTCCTCTGCCATCTCATCTTGTCTAACTTTCTGTGATTGTGTTTTCCATTCAGCAAGCTGAAGTGTTGTAGTTCTTTTTGCTTCTGCTGTCTGCCTTCTGGTGGGTGAGGCTAAGAGGCTTGTGCAGGCTTCTTGGTGGGAGGGCCTGGTTCCTGCCCAATGGGGGGTGGAGTTGGGTCTTGTCCTTCTGGTTGGCAGGGCCATGCTCAGGGCCATGCTTTAAGCAGCCTGTCTGCTGATGGGTGGGGCTGTGTTCCCACCCTGTTGGTTGTTTGGCCTGAGGCGTCGTGTCCCAGCACTGAAACCTACAGGCTGTTGGATGGGGCTAGGCCTTGGTGGGGGAAGTGGTGGCATGGTGGCTCATGCCAATGAGTACTCACCAGAGCTTCCTCTGCAAGTGTCTTTGTCTCCACAGTGAGCCACAACAACCCCCCACCCCCACCCCACCTCCACAGGAGACCGTGCAATACTAGCTGATATGTCTGGCTTAGTCTCTTATGAGGTCACTCTTTTTTTGGAGGATCCTGGTGCACACTATACCTTGTGGGCACCCTCTAAGAGTGGAGTTTCTGTTTTCCCCAATCCTGTGAAATTCCTGAGATCAAACACTGCTGCCTTCAAAGCCAGATTCTCTGGGTGCTCTTCTTTCTGTTACCAGAGTCCCAGGCTGGGAAGCCTGAGGTGGGGCTCAGGACTTTCACTCCTGTGGGAGAACTTCTGTGGTATAATTATTTTCAAGTTTGTGGGTTGCCCAACAACTGAGTATGGGATTTGATTTTATTGTGATTGTGCCCCTCCTACTGTCTCATTGTAGCTTCTTTGTCTTTGGGTGTAGGGTATCTTTTTGGGCAGGTTCCAGCTTTTTTGTTATTGCTGATGGTTGTTCAGCAGCTAGTTGTGATTTTGCTGTTTTTGTAAGAAGAGGTGAGCTCACATCCTTCTACTCCACCATCTTGCTTGCAAGTCTCAAAAAATGATCTTAGAATATAACGTTAATACAGTGGAATACAAAGTCCAAAGTACTGTATGTTCCAGTTTTGTAATAAATTCAAGTTTACATCTATATGCACACACATAGAAATACACATGTGAACACACAAGGTTAGGAGGATATACACCAATAATTTAAAAGTGGGCAACTGAAGTGATAAAATAAGTGATATTTATTTTATTTTCTATATGCTTAAATAATTTCTAAAATTTCTACAAGTTGTACATACATTATGTTTATGAACATAAAACAATAAAATTATTTTAAAATCAAGTTGAGAGGGATCACAGATTCTATTCAATCCATTTCTCTTATTTTATAGTTGAGGGAAGTAATGTGTAATGGCTTGGCCAAGTTGACACAATACATTCAGGCCACAGATGGACTAATTCCACTTCTCTCGCTTCTGATCTAAGGATTTTTCAATTAGTACTCTCTTACAACCTTTTACTGTACTCTGTTGTATCTATATCCTAGGGACTTTTTATATTTCTCTTAAGAGTTGACTTTTACACATGGCTTTAAAGCTCTTTGAAATTTATAAATCTGATAGTAAAGCTGTGGAAGTAGAAGGATGCCTAGAGCTGGATTCTGCACAGAATAGCTTAGACATCTCTGGCAGGCAGAGATCAGTACCTGGAAAGTCTGAATGGAGCTTCCAAGGCACCTGAAGAGGCCAGGATAGAGAGGACAAAAAGACAGATTTAAAAACTGGCTTCACAATAGATAGCATATGGGAATCTTAAAGGGTGCTGATTCAAGTTGGAAAATTGATAGACCAGAAATAATGGATTTAATTTGGAGTTACATAAAAATCAGTTTAAATAGCAGCAGGGGGGAAAGTTTTTAAGAAGAGCTGGTTTTAAGAACCACCAGGGAACAGAATAATCCAAAAGGCTGTAGAAACAAATAACAAAAATACTTCAGCTCTTGATCAAATCAGAGATCAACAAATATGTTTTAAAAGTGATTTAGGGACACATGAATCATTGAAAATCCTGTTGCAGATAGGAAAAAAAAAGAACCAAATAGAGATAGTTGAATCATAAGCTAATCTAAGTCAGTTTTTGTATATTCCTGAATTATATGGATGCCAAATTATTTCCCTAAAAACATTGTTTTTGTTCTTTTAAAATATTAGCATGCAATTTTTCAAGTGTAAAGGAAAGAATAGCATAATGAACTTTTGTTTATCTACCAACCAGATTTAAAAATTAAATATTAAAAATAAATTTTAGATTTAAAATTCTAGTTTTAAAAATAAAATTCTAGATTTTAAAATATAAATATTTTGACATATTTACTTGCTTATTATTTATTATTCCTAACCATTTGCAATATGTTTCAGACATCTTCACACTTTACTTCTAAGTACTTTTATCATGCATCTCCTAAAAATAAGCACAGCCAGAAATTTCACAATAATATCAGTAAAACCATCACTTTTATTTTACTAGTTTTCTTTTATTGTTTGTTTGGTCAGTCCACAATTAATACAACAATTTGGTTACACCCACACTAGAGGAAAACTTATTATAATTTCTCTATTCTGCAGTATTTACTCTAGTACTCTGCAGATTATAAATTCTATAAATAAATTATTCACAGGAATGTCAAAGAATCTCTGAGACTGGAAGGCATGTTAGTCTATAATGATGCTGTGATCTACCATGGGTATTGAATGCAACTTTACTACTAACTTTGTAGAACTTGGAGTATGACACTTGTCTTTTTCATCCTGTGTATGTGAAAAACACAGATCACTGCAGTGACTCTGGAATATGATGCAGCTTTACAAGCTTTGATTATAATGAAAAGTTCTATCACATTATCATTATTTTCTTCTAGCTACTGTGAATGACGTATACATCTTCAGTTTTCACATTTTGCCAATCTGTAATCTGGTTTCCTGGTTGTTGAACTTAACCATTACCCTAGTTCTAAGGGTGCCTATTAATGACTTTCTGGGACAGGTGCTGGAGCCAGATACCACTGAATAGTTTAAAGTTTGCTGGGGCAGGGGTTCAATTGATCTGATCTTGGAGGTTGCAAGGGTGGCGTACAGGGCCATGGTCTCCCTTTGACCCTTCCCCTCCCTTCCTCCCTCCCTGCCTCCTTCTTTTTCTTTCATTCTTCTGTTCTCTTTTCTCTTACTTTTTATTAAAAAATTAAAGCTACAAGAAAGCTGAAGAAACATTGAATGACCATAAAACCTCCATCAAGGTTCCCAAGTGTTTATAATTTGCCACATTTGTTTTTCTCTTAATATACATGTTCATAGACATCTGTGTACTTTCCTTTGAAAGTTTGGTTCAGACATGTTGAACCTCCCTGAACTGAACACTTAATAACCTATTATGATTCCATTATGACTGTATATTCCTTATTTGGTTACATATTTCAAGGAAATAATTGCACAGGAATAATTTTGATAGAAATTTTCTTGAATTTCTTGAAAGACAACTTTTCTTCAATTTCTCATAAGGCAAAATTTTTGTCTACATTTTATTAAACTATAGTAAAAAAAATAGTAAATATACAAAACAACCAGTATTACATAACTCAGAATAGAAGAATAACAAGCACTAAAGAATAAGATAACACATACAGTTGATATAATTTCCTTTTTAGTATTATTTTCAAATTTATTTTAATGATAATATATAATCTGGCCTTTCCCCAGACTCAAATCTTGGGCCAGCTCATCATGCAGATCAGCTGATTATCAGGCTCTGACTTAATGATCTTTAATAGCTTTAGAATGTTCACTCACCTTACCTCTCACTCTTTATGGTCATTGATCTTATTATGGAGTTCTGGCTCTCTAGGGCCTTTGAGTCTCTTGGAATTAGACTAGCACATCAATTTTCCATTAGCATTTCTTTCTAAGGATTGCATGTGAAAATTTAGTTACTCTCCAAGGCTGCTATCTATTTTTAAAAGGAACAAAACATATAGAGTGCTTCTAGAAAATATAAAGAATAACTTCACTCTTATACTAATGGACAAAGAAGGAGAGCCTAGAGAGACAAAATGAGGGATAGAAGGACTGGAATGCAAATGAGTGGCTCTTCAGAATACACTTAGGAAAGCTAGAAATGCTTTCTAGACTTGGGATAAAATAAACAAAAATATTTAAAGCCTAAGGAGAAAGGGGTAGGAAGGTGATAAGGAGGTAGAAGATGACAACAGACATTCTCCAGCAGCAGGAGCTGAGGGGCTGAGATCCATGAACACTGGACAATGATTAAGTGGCTCATTGGAAGGAAGAGTTAAGACAGTTTGATTTACATTTGACATCAAGATCATTGTTCTAAAATGGAAAATGCTCATACACAGCTTTACTTCTGTCAGGGTTTGATGTGGGCAGATCATAATTAATAATGAGATTGTCTATCAAATTTAGAAGTATCTCTACATATGAAATAGAAGTGAAATTGAACTGAGAATCTATTTGGTAGAAACTTGAGTGGCTTTACTAAGTATTTTATATCTTCTGCTGCCTCTTGGATACCACTATATACTTACTAATGTTGAAGGAGTTGAGGGTTAGAAATCACAAGGACCAAACTGGATTGATTTGCCTTTGTCTCTGATTTGACATTCACTTGTAAACTACCTTGGCTTATGCCTAACTTTTCATTCCCATAAGTCTTGTTTTCTCCCATGGACATTAAGCTCCTTGACAACAGTAATTGAATACTGTGTGTCTTTTTCTATATTTGCATTATATCCAGAGTGTTCCCTCAATAAATCTTTTCTGAAAGAATAAATTACAATAGAAAATTAAGGGGGCAGGTATTTTTTCAGATACATATAAATCTGAGAGACACTGGAACATGGAAACCTAGTGAATCTCTTGTTGTCTATAGGACACCTTCTTAACTTATTAGCATGGCCCTCCACAATCTCAGAATGTTTAGCATTCTCTACCTCACCATTCACCCCATATTCTCAAACACTGAACTAGTTGTCATTCCACAATATGCCATAGAATTTCTTCTTTCCATGACATTCCCTCTGGAACACTTTAGCACCACAATTTTCCTGACGCTCAAAATCCTACTTACCTTTCAAGCTCCCTGTAATGTCCATTCCTTCCTTCACACCTCAACATCAAAATTCATCTCTCCTTCATAATGTGTAATCATATGCCTATAGCTATTTTTGTAATTACAGTGTAAATAAGTTAGCTGTTAACTAACCTGGTGGATAAAAATATCAGTCAGTCTCTGTTTTATTCATGATTTTATCTCACATGCATATTTTCATGACAGGCACTGATAGAAACATCAGTCAGGGCCATTAGGGCTACTACTGTCTCACTTTCCTCCAGTGCAACCATCTCCAGCATTTCCTATAGAAAATTAGAGGAAGGCTGCTTGAGAAGAGGAACAGGCATACAGCTCTTTCAATTTATTCTGGTTTTGATCTTGCAGGGGCAATGTAACACAGTTCCAAAATCACCATTTGTTATCTTCAAAAAGAGGACTATATTCTTATTGAATGTCCTGCAATGACATGCAGCCTGAAGAGCCAGTCCACTAAGTTTCAAGGTCAGTTTAGTTTAAATACCAAACTTAGGGAATGGCACAAAGGAACTTCACCTCCTGAACCAGTGAAAATTGTGACAAGACTTAACTGACCTTGAAAGCATTATTTAGCTTCAAAGACATGGATATTTACATTTTAACTGTAGTATTACTTTAGTTATTCTTATCAATATTTGCCTTTGTCTATGTTAGTTCCTATTTGTATATATGTATATAAAATATATGCAAATTAATAAGATTTATATTGAGAAATGTACAAGTATTTAAGTATATTTAATGTGCCCTTTCAACACATATTTTGTTATTTGCACTGCTCGTGTGGAAAATAAATTAAGATCAGAAGGTTTGTTTTTAGTCTAACTTAGATTTAGGACTGTTTTATCAACACTTTGATATTCCAGTGAATTTTTTCCTACTCTACAGACATTTAATATTGTATTGTATTTTTTACCTCTCATTTCCTAAGATTTAAGCTTACACTTGAAAACACTGATGCAAAATAAATTAATGATGGGGCTTCAGAATTGTTGGCACCAAAAAGTTAATCAATCAGTTTTTAAGGAGTGTACCCATCTCAGAGACAAGATGGATTGATGTTTACTTCCTTACTCCTAGTGATACAAGAGAGTAAGTAAGTTCTTGTCTCATCACAGAAAGAATTCAGAGATTAGACAGGGAGGTCAAGAAGGTAAAGTGAGGATTTATTAAGTGATAGTACACTCTCAAGGGGAGAGCGGGCAGATTCAGGTGAGTAGCTGCCCTGAGTTTGTTTGCCAGGCAAAGAACTTCTCTATGTGGTGTATGCAGACCAAAAACAAACAAAAAAACCAACCAAACAAATTAGTGAAAAATGTGGGCTCAACACCATATCAGAATATTTCTCATTTTTTCCCACTGTATTTTTGCACTTCCCTTCCATTCACAGCACTATATTTTCTCTTTGTTTGTCCTATAATTCTCTTGGTCATATGGAATAAACCAAGGATTTTACAACTCCATTTCCAATGAACACGTAAGAGCTTTTGAATTAGATGTTTTGTTGTCTTGTGTTTTGCTACCCCCAGTGGGAACTCTTAGGGTTATAAATGGGATAGGGTGATTAGACAATTTCCAATGGAACTTTATTTTACAGCTCATGGAGGTGTGTAAGGTTAAAATCCATAAAGGCTGTTACAGAAGGCCGAACTTGGGAGGATACTCCTCCGTGATGAAATACACCACTTTAAATGAATTTATATCACCTTCATCTTCCCCGTCATCATCCAAGACACAATCCTGCAGTCGCTATCTTAGACTTAGAGAGTTGTTTAATTATTATTTACTCCTTTGTTTCATTTTACTAATGAAGGACTAAGGCCCAGAGAAGTAAACTGATTTTCCAAAAATTATAAGCTGTGATAAAGAGATAAGAATTGACTTCAGTTCTCCTGTTACTCTGAATGTTTTTCAAACATCACTCTATTACTCTACTTTACAGCCTCCTTCTTGGAGGGTATAGCCTAGATACCATCTCTCAGATCACTTCCTTCTCTTTACATCTTAAACATCTAGGAATAGGAAGGCAGTATACATAGAGTATAAGAACATGGACACCATCCAGAATGCCTGGATTTGAATATTGCCTCTTAGAAAACTACTTAATATCTATGATATCAATTTCCTTTATGTAAAATAGAGATGTAATTAGGGCTCTGCAGAGAAATACATAATAAGATATCTATATATCACTATCTCTATTTCTATCTGTATTACTCTATCTCTCTACCTCTCTCTCTCTCACCTTAGAAATAGATTTATTAAAAAGAACTGGTACACATTAATGTGGGGCTGAGAAGTCCCATGATCTGCTGTCTGTAAGCTGTAGACCCAGGAAAACCAGTACTTTATTTTGAAGTCTTGAGAACAGGAGAACTGATGGTGTAGATTTTAGTCTGAGTCTAAACACCTGAGAACCAGGAGCACCAAGAGAAGAATACCTTTGTGTCAGCTCAACCAGGTAGGCAGAGAATAAATTCAGCCTTCTTCTACCATTTTGATCTATTCAGGCCCTCAATGGATTGGATGATACTCATGAACATGCACATTGGGGAGGACCATATGTTTAACTCAGATCATCAATTCAAATTCTAATCTCCCAGAAACACCTTCACAGACACACCCAGAAATAATGTTTAAGTGGCTATCTGGGCATCCTCTGCTACAGCCAAGTTGATACATAAAATTAACCCTCACTAAGATGGTAAGAATTTTAACTATCTTATAGTATTTTCATTAAGATTAAACGAATATATATATATATATATATATATGTACACATATAATTTAAAATTGAGCCTGGCACCTATAACAAAATAAACACAATATAGATATTACCTATTAATATTAGGAACGTATGAACCTATTTGAAGATACACTTATGCCATCTTAGGGGATATTTTACTTAGGGAGTTCTCCATTTAGTTCACCTAAGACCAGTGTCTACTTAGTGCAGTCACTATTTGCATACTCCTTTCAGAAATATGCTTCTCTTTTTAGTTTTCCCTTCATATATGAACTTTCCAGGGTAACCTTCAAGATCATGCAGAAAACAGGCTTTGTTATCAAATTTCTAGGGCCAGTTAAGGTGGTGTCCTCTAGGCCTGATTCTTTTGAGATTCTAAACATTGGGTGTGTGTTGATAATTACAACATTTCAACACATTTCTAGAAACTTAGTATAAAAGCAAAATAGTGGAAAGCACTTCTTTTCCTGCTGTGTTGTTAAAATTTTGAAAACTGCAAATTTCCTTATTACTGGTAGATGGCAGCCCTGTGCTGCTGGTAAGAAAGAATAAGGACTGAGTTACAGTCAACAGTTTCCTTGATTCTGGACATTATTCAATGAGTAGATTACTATCATAAAAAGCCAAAATACAGAACTTTTTAGAGAGCCTGACAAAATATCTTGTTGAAATAGATAATAATAAAGAGACAGTTTATACTAGGGTCCAATTTTCATTTAAAAAATTCCAAAATGATAAGGATTTAGAAGGAGAAGACATGAGTTTATGTCCTGCGTCCTCCATCTAGTAACTGCGACTCTATGAAGAAGAGTCACCCTGAGCTTAAAATTTATGTAATCTGTAAAATGGAAATAAGAACTTTTTCCACAAGCTTGTTTATAGGATCAATTTAGTGATTGCTGGAAAGTACTGCTTTTAAGCTTTTTCACCAACAGTCTTTATTTTCAACACAGAATTAATTCTTACCTGTCAGGGTAGAAATGTAGTCCCAAATACAGTACAGAAGGAAAATGTAAATGAAGTCTTCCTGTGTGGTTTTGAAAATGAATCTTTTCCCCTGAAGAGTGTAATCATATTTGTGTAAATGTAAAAATAAAGGTTTATTTTTTATCTTTATTTTTTTTAGATTCAGAAACTAATACATTGTAAAGCAATTATACTCCAATAAAGATGTTAAAAAAAATGTAAAGGTTTAAGTGACATAATTATACAAATTTCTAAACTTACTTATTAATATATAATATCCCAGGTTCTGTGTCTTGTTCATAGTGGGCATTCACAAATTGGATTTTTTATTTTATTAATATGCAAGGGCCAGAAACTTTGCAAGGCAGATAGTGTTTCATCTTCATAATACCTTTTTAAGT
The DNA here is from genome assembly GCF_028564815.1 of Eubalaena glacialis. Taxonomy (NCBI): domain Eukaryota; kingdom Metazoa; phylum Chordata; class Mammalia; order Artiodactyla; family Balaenidae; genus Eubalaena; species Eubalaena glacialis. The sequence goes on along the minus strand of NC_083725.1, from coordinate 47,255,993 downwards.
TGTATCAGATCTTCAATTCACATTTATAAAAACAGTTTTAGAAATGATAAATATTTGCTTAAGGTCACATGTAAATGGAAGAGCCAGAATTTGAACTCAAGTCTTACCTCTGTGGCACAAATGAATTGTAATTTAAGGAAAATTATTTAATATCTCTGAGCTTTCAGTGATTAGCATGTCATTTGGATAGACTATTTTTCCTGGCCAACTATAGCATTGTGTTACATGTAGAAATTTAGGTAAATAAGACTCTCTACAGCTATGTTGTTACCATTGAATGATGTTGAATAGAAATTTTTTTATTGTAATTTCTCAAACCGTAAGACAATAGGCAGTGAGTACTCTCACCTTCTAAACAGGGGTGCTTAATACTCCCTTACTAGGAGATGACTAAGCCGTTCTTTTGAGCTTTGCCACCAATACTCTTTCAGTCTATAAACAGAAAGCATAAATAGGGGAGTCCTGGAAGAGTAGCTCAAAAGCCTATAGAATATGTTCTTTGGCTGTTGCGCTTCTTTTGCATGCAAATAGGATAGCTTATAGAGACCAGCATTGCTGTTGCGTTTCATTTGCATGCAAATAGGATAGTTTATAGAGACCAGCATTGCTCGTCTGAGAGACTGAAAACATATTCTCAGGCGAATGCTTGCTGAGGTGTAGAAACTCAGTGGAATTCAGTGAAAGTCCTTTGAAGAATTTCACATAATGCTGGAAGCACACAGAACATACAATGTAGGTTATACCTAAATACAAAGACTGGTGTCTGTTTATTACCTGAAGAGTTTTGAAGATGGAAGCTAGCTGAATTATGTTGAACAAACCATATACTACATACATTCTAAAGTAAATATTTTAATTGAATTCAAGATGGAAAGCTATAGATTCCTTTTTTTAATTTTCAGAGAGAGATGGCATGATTTATCTTCAGATTATTCTGGCCACTGCATGGAGATGAGTCTATCACATGGAATAAAAACAGGGTGATCTTCAGGAGATTATTGCAGTGAGACGTGTGTATTGACTAAGGGTGTAGCAACTAAAATTTACATATCTCCCTCTCCCTATTTTTGAATATTCCCTTAGGAATTAGATGAAAATGATCATACATTTTGATAAAAGTAGTTCCTATAGAGTAGGAATAGTCAACAGATATAACAATCAGGATGGGAAAATGGGCTCTATCTTATTCCTAATGGGTGAGGTGCTTTTGATTTGAGTGACCCTGATAATGTACATAACTTCCTCACTTTCTACTAACAGAAGAGTAGGCATTTGTCATCGCCTTGGCACTCCATGCTTGCAAGGAGAGACAGGAAGAGATCCGTGGTTGTCTTGAGCAGGCTAGTAATTTGCCGTTGTGTCTCCTCCAACTTTGAATACAAAATTATCATGTATTGTTTAACATATCTTAAAGTACAAGATGAGAACTGCTTAAGGAATAGAAGATGAAGATATTGTGGTGATAATACTCTACCTCCTCTCCGTAATTAAGGAAATACAAAGCCATATCATTTCAGAAAAATGTTTTTTTTTAAGAAGGGGTGAGTTGGGACAAAGTGAGAGAGCGGCATGGACTTATGTATACTACCAAATGTAAAATAGATAGCTAGTGGGAAGCAGCCACATAGCACAGGGAGATCAGCTCGGTGCTTTGTCTCCACCTAGAGGGGTGGGATAAGGAGGGTAGGAGGGAGACGCAAGATGAAGGAGATATGGGGATATGTGTATATGTATAGCTGATTCACTTTGTTATAAATCAGAAATGAACACACAGTTGTAAAGCAATTATACTCCAATAAAGATGTTTAAAAAAGAAAGAAGGGATTTTCGCTAACTCAAATTGTTTTGCTAGAAGGTCGCTTATAGGTCTTGCCTCCCATTTTAAGTTCTTACTGAAGTATTTTTTCCAGCCATACTTTTTACTCCAGTCTTACCCCATCCCCCCCTTTTTTTGGGTAATTTAAGACTATTTGTAATGCTTTCAAGCCCCTTATAGGTTAGTGATCAGAGAACCTGTCTGGTTGGCTTGCCCTGTAATCTAGCTTTTCTAATAGATGCTGGCTTTTTGGCTATTTGCTTAATATTTCTGTACTTAAGAAAGATTAACTTTGTACCATTTGACCAGCTGGTAAGTATAGACTATAATGATCCAAGTCTTGAATGAGATAATGGCCCTTCAGAGAGTCAGTCCTTCTGGCATGTTCAATGGCTATGCAAAAGTAAGAAAGATCTCACTTATAATTAATTTGAGTATATTCAATCATCAAGTAAGAGGAGTTTTCCAAGTGGAACCAAGATTTAAGGGAAACGTTTCATAAAATCCATTAAAAAATGAAGAAATATTGTCACTCTTCCTGAAGGCAATAGTTTTGAATAAAGAAATCATGTACTTGGTGTTGAGTATGTGTTATATATAGGATACTAGGCACATGATATTCAGACAGAGAAATTAGATAACATGAAACATTTCCAATTGAAAACTCTCCAAACCACTTTCTTCATTTGAGACCTGCTGCCAATTTCAAAACTATACAAGCATTAAGGATGCCAAGGAAGGTCTTGCAAATTAACCTCTATTACATGATCAGAAGGAAAGAGCCAAAGAAAGTAGAGAGATCATTAATCTTTGAATTTGTCTTGAGGTCACCTCTGCAGGAGGTGGGAGCCCAGACAGGAAGTAGGAAATCTGGGAAACCTCACATATAGATTTGCTAATGCAGCAACTGATGGGAAAGGGAATGTCACATCATTCATCACTGACTGTCTGGATATTATACCAAATTTTATGGTGAAGGACGCTAGATCCTTTCTTTAACATACTTGGCCTTTAAACAGAAGAAAAAGTAGCATTGCCCTATCTTACTCCCTGGATGAAACAGTTCACATCGTGTTTCTAGAAAGAGAAATAGAATAGTTATGAGCATGAGCTTCAGCGTCAGGTGAATCAAGCTATGCTCCTGACTCCCTTATGTATTGCATGGAAAAGTTGCTTAAATTTACTGACTCATTTTTCTCATCTACAAAATAAGGCTAATAATACATAATCACATTGTTGTTTTGAGGTCAGGTGAGATAATATTTATAAATTGCTCAACACAATGAGTGAATGCTATCTGTTACAGTAATTAGGCTGATCCATCAGCCATGGGATGAAAATTCTGTTTCTCTCTTTGCTAGTTAAGAACCCTTGGAATCACAAAATTCAAGAAGAGAAAGTTAATATCCTGGACATAACATATTTTGTTACAATTTTGCCTCTATTTGTCCTTCCACCTCAGCAGTTATCAACCCCTGGTACACACTAGAATCACTTGGGATGTCTTAGAAGACACAGGTGCCAGTCTATTCTGATGAATTAAACCACAATCTTAGGTGATTCTTTGTGTAACAGTCTTTTAAGTATCACTGCTTAAACTCACCAGGACTCATTTATGCACAACATCTGAAGATTTTCTGTATTACAACAGAAGCACTTTTCCTGTGAAGAGCTCACTCTCAGCATGGTTGAAAGTGTAGGTTGAACAATTAAATTTGCAGATGCTAAATATTTAAACTAGTAATAGTATCCATTCTGAAGAGCAAATGAAAGATTTGTTTCTGTGGCTTCTGTACTAAGTACAATACTACAGTAATAATAAATCCTGGTTATCTTCCTTTTTCACTTTTTGATTTTAGAAATTTTAATGAGCACACCCTATTTACCATTCTCAAAATTTAGTCAGTGGAATAGACAAACATGAAAGCACAAGGTTATAGGTTATGGTAAAGATATGCTCAGGTACCAACACAAGGAAGAATTATTTAAATCCAATGGAGAGGGCTTTTTGGATGATACTATACTGAAGTTCACTTGTTCATTTATTTATTCAAAAAAGTTCTGGTAGACTCTGATAGGAAAAAAACCAAGAAGAAAAATTTGGTCCTTGACATCATGGGATCCATAATTTAGAAATCTTGACAGATGCATAGAGTTAGTTAAAAAGCAAAGATAATTCTACTCATAAAGAAGAGCATGTGGGTTAGCGCAGATATGTAAATGCAAGGGTTTTGGGGAGGAGTAGTATAAAATGGGGAAATCAAATATGAAATGGGGATTAGCTTTCATTGCTATCCCTGAGATTTGAACTTGATCCTAAGGGCTTGATCAATGAGCCATCAAGGTTCTTTTCAAAGATTTTAATGCAGAAATGAAGTAGGTAGCACTTAGAGGTAATGCAGTAATTCAGGTGGGATCTGATGAATGCACACACTAAGGCAGTAACAGTAAGTTTGGGAATGATGAAGGTTGATTTAGGTGTATTCAGAAGTTGAAATATGAAGGAGCTGATAAGTGCCAGACACTGATGGCTACATGGGAGAATAGATAACTTTAAGGTTTCCATTTGGAACTTGAGAGTAAATAGTGTTTACCATTAATGGCAATAAAGAATCCCAAATTCAGAGCTGTATTGAGAGAAATTGATGAATTGAGAGTGAAATGCTTGGGAGAAATAACAAGGTAGTATCATTCAACATTGGTTTTTGTGATTAAAGTGAGGTATGTGGTCAGATAAGTGATACAAATTTCTTAAAATTATCCTTCTTTGTTAGATATTCATATACGACTTGCGAATATTCACAGATTCCACTAAAACAGATAGTGTTTTTTATTCTATATGCAGGAACCTTGGCTAAGTTATTCTAAGAAGTTTCATTTGGATACAAACCTTGTAGTATATGTGCCAAATATTAAACATGTAAACTGTACATGGACAAAGAGAATCCTTGAGATATCTTAAATTTTATGCATCAATATGCTAATTACAAATGAACAACGATGGCCTTTCTTGTGGTGTCACATGAAGTCTTGACCAGGCCACCTCTTCTTTATTCTTCCTTTGTAGTTTTTCTGGAATGGTATTGAACTTCAGTCTTCTCCAAGTACCACACTGGTTTTACCCTTTTCTAGGTAGTTCTTTCTTTCTCTTAGGGCTCTCTCTCATCATCAACATAAATTCAATGTTGTGTGTTGTTGAAACAAGAAAAAGACCTTCTGAGAGTTGTACTAGGGCACTGTTATTTCTCATTGGCATAGCTAATGCCCTAATATTTTTTTTTTTCACCTGTACTAGGTAGCAATTTGGAATGAAAAAAAATATTACTCTGGCATAAGTCCCACCAGAAGTATTAAACCTGGCTAGCACTACTCGTTATGACAGAGTAAATGAATACATTCACATTTTACCCTGGTCACTTTTCCTTAAGGGTAATTCCAGGGAGAGTTACCCTTTTTTGCTTTCACAAACACTGAACTGTTCAATGTAGTATGTGTATACCTACACAGATCACACATATGAATGTGTTAATGTACCAATATATAGTTGAAATAGTGATATTGACTCCAAATTGATGTCACCTACTGATCATATATTATATATATATTATTTATCTAACCAATAGGTTTTCCTTGAGAGAGACGGTATCTATAATAACATGACAGCATCTTTCTATACATACTTCTGTACATTGAAAAATATATTTTTCAATATATTTGCTGAGGAGGAAAAAGTTGGGCAACATGGACAATCCTTATGGATTAACTGAATATTTTCTTTAACTCAGTGGTGAGAACACCAGGATTTAAACAAGAATTCACTGAAAATTCTTTGGAAATAGAAAAGTCCTTTTGGGGGCAGGGTGGATGTGAAAGGGGAAATATATGTGGAAAAAACTCAGAAATTTCACTGAGATAAGTGATACCTCAGAATATTGTTCCTTGAAATGCATTCTTATTAAAATATAGATAGCTTGTATATTCTATAGTCAAGAATAATTCATGCATAAGTAGTACCAGTAGATAATACATTTGGTGTTTTCTTTTTTGTTGTTGCTTTTAAAGATTCAGTATTCATACATGAGATTCACAGCAAAACAAAAAGCAGTCTAAAAAAGGCCTGGTGCTAGTCTAGAAAGGACCCCACAAAATATTTATATTGATAAATTAACCACAAATTATGGTCTTCCTGGTCCATAGAAACCCGATTTTTCTGGTGTACTGAGAGTATGTGCAAAATAGCAAGAGCCGTCAACTAAGGAGGCTTAAGGAATTTTCAGCTTCTATAACCTGTCTTCTTAACCTCAGGCCCATAAATGGAATTTAGGAGGACTATGACCTCTCTGAAACAGTGCATATTTCTGAAGAGGTAGTCAAATTATCAAATGGGTCTATGAAAAAGGAAAGAAAAGAAAAAAAGAAAAAACTGATCAGGTTAGAAATAGCCAAGCCAAGAAAACTGCAATATTTTCAACCAAGACTCTCCTTCCTAGGAAGAAGCCTTATAATATTTGATTCTCTCTTATTTTTTCTCTCCATCTCTGTCACTTTCTCACTATGTTTTTCTCAATCTTTCTTTCTTTCTTTTTTTTTAAACATTCCTATTGTCCCTAGTAACATCTAATACAATTGACTAGATTTGCTTCCATTAAATTATCATATTTTAATTATTCAACACTGAGATTACTTACAGATTACCTTGATGGTTATTTTGAGTGTTCCTAAACTTCTTAATCTATTTCAGATTATTTTAGTTTATTAATACAGATGACACTATATCCAGTACATATTTATTTCACTATTTTAAGTATAAGGATAAACTTGGTTCTGAGCATTTTGATGCATCTCTATGTTAGATGTCATTTGGGGTAAAATTTAATTTTGACACACACACGATTTTATCCCTTTTAACATAAAATGAATTATCATATAAAACAGAATTTACAGCATTTGTACTAACTACAAAGATTAACATTTTCATACTGAATTATGTTTTAGTTTGTCTCTAGATAGGGATGTCATGATTGATTTCTTCACGTTAAACATAAAATCAGGAAAAAATAAGGAATTACAAAGTATATCATCTATAGTCTATTTGGGAACTTCCTTATTGTGAATTTATAGGTGCTGTTCTAAGAACCAGCCACATTTATGCATTTTGGGCTGATGTATCTTTGGTGGGATAAGTCACAGTTACAGTTTATTAGACTTTAATAATTTTCTGTTGGATGTGGAAGCTATACATCCCATTCTTGCAGCATACATCTATGGCTCAGAACCAGTATTCACTTAAAATGCAGAAAAAATATTATTCTTATAAAAATTCAAGTGAACTTTGATGTATCATACTTGTGTGGATAAACTAGCAAAATTTCTGATATTGATATATCCAAGGTAACTACAGTTTAATATCATTGTGAACAATTGTAAACTAAGATGGCAATGGGGAAGATCTTTTACCTTATCCTTGCTGAAAGTATTATCAAAACATATTGTTTGTACTTACAGCATTATAGCTGTCATCCTCTGTATTTATGTTGTGTCTACCTTTTCTACTAGACCCTGAATTCCCAAAAGGCCATGTCAGTTTCTCTATATCTTCGCAGCCCTGAGCAAAACGATATCATACAACTGCTACCCTTTAAGTGTGTGTTGGAGTACAACTGATTGCTACATTCTTGCAGGACAATCCTTTTTAGTGCTATGAGGAATAGGTAAGACTAATAAGCTACTTTGAGTTAGAATTTCAAAATTGTGCACTTCTTGGAGGGCAATATAGAGAAATGGTTAAGAAATAGAAAACCTAGGATAAAATAACTGTCTCTGATATTCTTCTCATATGACATTGAAAAAACTAGGTAAACTACCAGAGTTTTGGTATCTTTAAAATGGGGATGATATTTTAAAGTGGGTCACAGTTCATAGGCTTAACTCATTTTTTCTCTGAAGTCTTCATCAGCTCAGCACCCTTCACAGTATCCTCCATGATTCCCTGCTATGCTAAATAGTCCTGCTGTCTACTATAGAGACCTCCAGAACAACTTGATATCACTCATAATTTCCCTCTAAATTGAGTTAAGACCATTGCTCTAGCTTTAAGAAATGTCACAGACTGACCAAGATTTCTCTCTTAGGTTTAGAAAGTAAGTGTATATGGGCATATAAACCATAAGTGTATATATTACTTTAGAAAGTAAGTGTATATGGGCGTATAAACCATAATTAGCAGTTGTCCTCTTTTCTATAGTATCTTGAAGAAAATACCACTGCAAGTATCTAAAGTCTGAATATGTTAGCAGTCAAGGCTTATGAATTTTATGTATATAAATAACACCTGCAAGCCTTTACATTCATGTTATTCTAATCTAGAAATTAATGCCTCCTTAGACTGTTTTAAGAATTAAATGAGACAGGTCCAAAGCATTTTGGACCAAGGTAAATGATACAGGGTAAATGACCCAGAATGGTGATTAATGTCATTATGTTTTAGGTAATACCTAATAGTGAAAAGTCTTTCCCAACAAGAGTATATTCACTTGAAATAATTAATAATTAAAAATGCTAGTTAAGATTAGAGCACCCATTATGTTCTGTGCATAGTATAGAACAACATATGAGCAAATAAAGGCACAAAAAATTGAGTACCTTATTTACAATCACACAGATGATAAGTAGTAGAACCAGTATTTGAACCCAGGAAGGCTGACTCCACAGCCCATACTTCTTTTCTGTAAGGGGTCAGATAGTAAATACTTTTGTTTTTTGGGTCATATGGTCTCTGTAACAACTACTCAACTCTATAGTGTGGAAGCAGCCTTGAACAATACATAAACAAATGAGCATAGCTGTCTTCCAATAAAACTTTATTTACAAAAACAGGTGGCATGCCTAATTTGGCTCATGAGCTGTAGTTTGCTGATACTTGCTCTAAAACAAAGTTTCCAAAGTTTTGGAATATCATTAAATGTTTTCCACAAAATAAGGAGATAATTTTTAAAGAATCCAAGACAATCCTAGGGACTTATCCCTAGGCTACATGATTTATATCAATTAATCCACCTCTTTATTGATCCCAGGGATGCTAAAACATGAACTGAAAAGATCAAATGGGTCCAGTTTCAGGGAGACTGAAAAACAATAATTAAAAGTTTTACCTTTAGAATACACTAAGGCCCAGAGGGCAAGAAAAGTGATCTGGGTTGCCATCCCTCAAGGCTTTCTTGCCAAAGTTGAATGGACTTTGATTAAATTGTGTGAGGATCTAAAATATAGCTCTCTTTTAGACTTCAGAAGTTCTCTTATGACCTTTAACCTGAAACTTTCACATCAACTGCTCTGTCTAATCTATTTGTAACTGGGTTAAAACCAGAAATGGCTAACTTATTTAGAAAATAAAAAGAGAAAAATAGAATGGTAAATCACCACCCTTCAGGAATTACAGCTTTTAGCTGAGCTTTCAGAAGAGATTCTATAAATAAAAGAGATAAAATCCAGACCAAACTCATGACAATTAAAAGGCAAAAAAGAGAACTCCTGTTGCTAGGGACAGTAGATAATGAAAATTATGGAGCCCTGAAAAAATAACTGCTCAGCTCTGGCCAGGAGAAAGGAGGCAAACAATATTGTGGATGGACCTAGAGTCTGTCATACAGAGTGAAGTAAGCCAGAAAAAGAAAAACAAATAAATATCGTATATTAACACATATATGTGGAATCTAGAAAAATGGTACAAATGAACCTATTAGCAGGGCAGGAATAGAGATATAGATGTAGAGAATGGACATATGGACACATGGGGGGGAAAGTGGGTGAGACATATTGGGAGATTAGGTTTGACATAAATACATTACCATGGGTAAAATAGATAGCTAGTGGGAGCCTGCTGTATAGCACAGGGAGCTCAGCTGGGTGATGACCTAGACAGGTGGGATGGGGGAGTGGGAGGGAGGTCCAAGAGGGAGGGGATATAAGTATATGTATAGCTGATTCACTTCATTGTAAAGCAGAAACTAACACAATATTTTAAAGCAATTTTACTCCAATAGAAAAAAAGAAAAAGAATATTGCCGATGACTCTGCCCCTATAATTGTCCTCTGAGGGAGTTGGTTCATCTTTGTTCAATACTGTCCTTCAATTCTCAGTTTTTACCTTAGAAAACAGACAGATTTCCTTGTAAACATGGAGGCTACCATATCAAATACATTTCCCACCACTTTGCATTCTATCTTCTTTTGAGTCAAAAGTATGTTTCCACAGATGGTATTGCTAAACCTCTTAACATCTATCTGCCTTAGCTATCTCACTAGGATCTTTGATAGGCTATGTCCTCAGTAATTCAGTGACTTGAACTTGATGAGAAAATATTTACTGTGTAAATGAAATCCTATAATTAGATGTAGTCCAGATGGCCTATTTTTAGATTTTCCAGAGGATGGATGCTTAGTTACCTCTTCCTTATTATCATCCTAAACCTGTTGTCAGGTTGTCAGAATGTTATACCAGGTTCCAGATAGAACTTGGGGAGATCTTGGAAAGTGTGTGTCAAAGCTGTTACAAATACTTGATGTGCATCAAGTGATGGATCACTCAAGGTTAGATTGACTCCTTTAGACCACCACCTTAACTATGTCAATATCATATCCATAAGGAGGTCAAATATGTTAATTCTATACTTCTGTGTAAAAAACCCACTAAGTTAAGAGCTTGAAACCATACTCATTTATTATGTCCTATTTCTGCAAGTCAAAAGTGCTTGTTGTTTCACCTGGGTCTTCTACTTAGGGATAACAAAGCCAGAATCAATGTGTTGGCCAGGCTGGGCTCTTACCTGGAGGTCCTGAGGAAGAATCTTCTAGGCTCATTCAGGTTATAGGCTGAATTCAGTTCCTTGTGACTTTAGGACAGAGACCCCTATTTCCTTGCTGGCTGTCAGTTGAGAGCTGTTCTCAGAGCTTAAGACTGATTGAAATTCTTAGTCACAGGCCTTCTCCATCTCAGCAATAGAAAAACCTCCTTGTGTTGAATCCCTCTCAGGCTTCAAATCTCTATGGCTTTCTCTTCTACTAGCTGGAGAAAACTCTTTAATTTTAAAGGGTTCATGTGTTTGGATTAGCACATGCAAATGCTCTCTCTTTTGCCATGTAATGTGACTTAATGACAGTAATGATATTTCATCATATTTATCATATTGCATAAGGAGCCACCTACTTTCAGAGGGGAGGAGATTATACAAGGGGGAAGGTAATTGGATGATATTCTTAGAATTCTGCCTCGAGTATCCAAGAAGCCCTTCACTATAGAACAAAATGGCCTGTGGTCCAAATCCAGCCAAATGACTTTTTCTGTAAATAAATTTTACTGGAATACAGCCATGCCCATTTGTTTAGATACTGTCTATGGCTACTTTCACATTACCACAGCAGAGTTGAGAAGTTGCAACAGAGGCTATATGCCCTGCGAAGCCTAAAGTATGTACTATCTTGCCCTTTATAGAAAAAGTTTGTCAACCCATGACTTAATATGTTGTACCTAATTTAGAGAGGTTAATTATCCATAGTTTATGTTTTGTTTGCTAAAAACAACAACAATGACAGAAACATCTAATAGCCTATGGTATTCTTTGTTCAGTATCTTCAGGCCACAAAATAAATTGTCATCCTTCCTTTCCTCATCATTTCATATCCGGTATTATTCTCTTTTCTCTTTGCATCTCCACCTGATGTTATTTATTTCACCATGGTTCACTTAAGCTCAGCCTTCTTTAGAACACCTATTCACCCTGGTAACCAATATGTTTTCATTCATATGGGAGAGTTAATTGTACACCTAGACAATAATGTCCCAATATTTCGCTCCACATATTTCTCACAAATCTTAAACTAATATCTAAAGAATAAGTCCTAAACATTCAACCATTACTCAGTATTTTGTGAAGTTTTACCCTTGTATTCAACAGCTGAAACTAACTCCTGGAATGACTCCTTGCTTATAGTATAATACTTGTCACAAAAGGGCTTTAGCAAGTGCTACCAGGCTTACAGTATAGCAAGAAAAATATATGCCTAACATACAGTTAATGCTTTATTCATATTTGACAAGCTTAAAATTATAGCAGAAACAGATAAAGAATTTGGGATTAATTTAGATAAATTCATCATTCAAAAAGACTATTTACTGTATTGCAGCCTTTTACCCCAGTGCACCTATGATGTCTGATTTTAAAGAGGCCTGATGTGTGGTCAAGTTCTCAATACTATGGTTAAAAGAAAATCAACCAGACAGATAATAGCACAGGAATCATAGAAGTATACTGTTACTGGTAGCCAAAAAAAGTCAAGTTGGAGTATGCTCAAGCAATAACAGACAATAATCTAGCCTGCAAATGTGGTACCGGTGAAGCCCTAAGTGAGGATTCCTGTTCCTACATCCCTAGAGATTTGTCCAGGATCTTTAAAGTCACCAAAATGACCTGGAAGACATGCAAAAATTAGAAAGCTTAGCATAATACTAGAAAAAACTTACCTTAGTAAAGGAGTTGGAGAATCTTCTGGCAAGCGATGGGATCACTTTTCTTGGCTAAATCACTTTTGTTGGAATTCTCATATTATGGTTGAGAGGAAAGTATAAGGACTGCCAATAATTATTTCCTTTGTTCATCTCCCCTTCAACCAAGTGCTGTTGTTCATCTGCTCACTAAATAAATGATAGAGCTAATAATTCTTAACTTAAAGTATAAGTTAAGAATACTTGGATAACTTAAAGTATCCAAAGAACTCTTCATAACCCAGGTAGAGACTACAGACACCATGATTTGACATGGATTCTGAATAGCATAGACCTGAACATGGCCAATAAGGGAAAGGCTTCCTTTTGATGAAAAGGAAAGACTGTAAAAGATTTTGATTTCTGCAATACCTGAGTGACTTGGGGTTGCTTTCTATAACTGATCCTTGTCAGTGAGTCAGAATCTTGATTCCAAACCACCTGTATTAGGACATATAATTCTGCAAACTAAGAATGACTATTTATTTTAGCAAAACGTGTGCCTCACATTTGTCATCTTTATTTTTATACCCTTTTATTGCAACCAACATATAAAGTCTCTGATAACTGCTACAAGCAGGCCAACCTACGTTGACGGTTATACTTAGGATTCTGGAGACTTCTCATAGGTCTTCTCTCTCTCTAGAAAGTGCTTGCAGATCTTTGAAATCACTGCCTGAAATTACTGCCTGAATATTAGCTCTTCTGTGCAATGTTTTCTCACACAGTATGAAGTTTAAAACTCCATCGTCACACTTAACGTATAGTGTTATATGCTGCTTCCTTGTTTCCTTTTTAGGTTGGGCTCATCAAGTAAAAGAAGATTGTTTCATTAACTTTTATTTCCCTATCACCCAAACCAGTGCCTGGCATAGAGTTAAATAAATGTGATATGACAAAGTGGTTAAAAGAATGTGTTTTTAAGTCAGTCTAACCTGTGTCCCCATCCTGTGTCTAAATGCATAAGCTGTTAAAATCTTTTTTTTTTTTTGGTTTTTTAAAAAACTTTTTATTTTAAATTGGAGTATAGTCGATTAACAATGTTGTGTTAGTTTCAGGTGTACAGCAAAGTGATTCAGTTATACGTATATATGTATCTATTCTTTTTCAAATTATTTTCCTATTTAGGTTGTTACATATTATTGAGCAAAGTTCTCTGTGCTCTACAGTAGGTCTTTGTTGGTTATCCATTTTAAATATAACAATGTGTACATGTCAATCCCAAACAAGCTGTTAAAATCTTGACCAAGTTACTTAATTCAATTTATATATTTATAAACATAATCATGTTTATAATATAAAACATCTTAAGGGTAAATTTTACATATTTGGTGAAAAGAGGAATAAGAATTCCACTTTTTATACGCTTGTTGAAGAGTAGACTAAGGTTCATTTCCTGATACTTTCTGACCTCTCTTTGCCAAGAACTAATGTCTATATAAGTGAGTCATGGGACTCAGAGGTAACTCAACACATTACACATAAATGAAGACAAACGCCAGGATCCACTTTTAAAGGATGCAGATTCTATGGATTGCCTCTCTTTGGGTGGTTAAAGGTGAAAAGTTAACTGGTGTCACTAATATTATATCTGCATTTGATGATTTCTTTGGCCATTTCAATTCTTTTGAAGTGTGAAGAACAATTGTTATTGGATTTTTTTGAGCCCCCTGGGAATAGATTTTAGTTGCAGTCATGCATAGAAATACGTGTTAAACATATTACAGTTCCATAGATGTATATCTTAGATGATATAAAGACAAGGTGAAATATAAACCTTGCCACTGTGGCCCCGAGTCCTTCTTAAGTGCTTATGATATGAGAGCAGAGGATTTATTAGTTTGGGGTAATGATCTGTTAGTGGTTATTGTTATCATTGTAATTCTAAAATGAAAAATGTACTGCAATTCAAAAGATTTGTTTCCCTTTAGATCTCATTTGTAGCTCTACTATTTGTTACATAGAATTTCAATATATATATATATGTGATATATGCTGCTACAAATATGTTACAACATTGAAATAGGATTCTTTGGATAAAGTTTCCTTGTTTCCCCTTTAATGAGACTTTTAAAATATTTATGAGGTGTAACGCATATAATATACTATTTTAAGGGTGTACCAGCTGTTCCTCATACCGAGTGTCTATAAGTACATATATTTAGCCTGTATTCAAAAACTTTATTATGTCTGGTAAAAATTAAGAAGAAAATTTAGGAAGCTGGTTTAGAGCAGGGGGAAGTAGACTCGGTGTGGTTGAGTTTAATATGCAACATTCAGGGATCCTTAAAATTTAATCTTATGAGATGTTCCTCTAAATCAGCAAGAGTTGCAAATGCTAAAACTATTTCTAAGTTAGTGGCTACGTTGCTTATTCATCCTTACATATTATGGAGACTTAACGTTTGCAAAATGGTTTCATAGATCTCATATAATCCCCATGATGACTATGGAGTAGTCAGTGCAGGTATACCTCAAGTATGTGGCTGACCCAGTGCTAGTACCTTCCACTCTATCTCTCTCCACCAAGTCTTTTCACTCCTATTCTAGTGTTACTTGAACTAAGTCAGATATACTTAGTATACTGTGCTATGTACTACTTTTAATACGTTGACATTAACTATAGTTAATTTAAGTATACATTGCATATAATTATAAATAAAATATAAGTATAATTTAATTGGAGGTTTCTCCTAAATATGAATGGAGGTCTTCCATAAATTTATATTTATAAGCTAAATTTATAACATAAGATAACTTATTTTAAACTAGAGTAGTCACATATAAATCTTATAAAATATGTATAGGATCTGTGCTCTGAAATCTACAAATCACTGATAAAAGAAATTAAAGATCTAAATAAAGGAAGAAATATTTTATATTCATGGATTGAAAAATGAAAGATGTCAATTCTTTCTAACTTGATCTAGAAATTCAATGCAATCCCCCCCAAATTTCCAGAAAGCTATACATATCTAAGTATAAAATAAACTGATTCTAAAGTTTATATGAAAAGGCAATAGACCTAGAATAACCAACATAATACTGAAAAAAGAGAACAATGTTGGAGGATTCACACTACCCGATTTCAAGACTTACTATAAAGCTACAGTAATCAAGGCAGTGTGGTATTTGTAAGAGAATAGGCACATAGATTAATGGAACAATGAAGAGAACCCAAAAATAGACTCACACAAATATACTGAACTGATATTTAACAAAAGCATGAAGGCAATCCAATGGAGAAAATATGGTCTTTGAAGAAATGGTGCTGAAAAATTGGATACCATATGAAAAACAAAAGCAAAAAAAGCACTTAAATACAGATTTAATAACTTTTCCCAAAATTAACTCAAAATAAATCATAGACCTAAATGCAAAATTCAAAACTATAAAACTTCTAGATGGAAACATAGGAGATAACTACATGTCCTTGGGTTTGTTGATGAGGTTTTAGATACAACACCAAAGCAGGATCCATGAAGGAAAAATTTGATAAATTGGACTTTATTAAAATTAAAACTTCTCTGTGAAAGACACTGTTAAGAGAATGAAAATACAAGAGAAAGTTTGGGACAAATTATTTTCAAAACACATGTGACAGAGGACATATATTCAAAATACAAAAAAAAAAAAGTTAGAACTCAACAATAAGAAAACAAAACAACTCTATTAAACGATGAGACCAAGAGCTGGATACCTCACTGTTGCATCCTTTTGTTCCTTTGGCCATTTCAATTCCCTTAGACTACAGAGAACAATTGTTATTGAATTTTTGAGCCCCCTGTGAAGATATAGAAGACACATAGATGGCAAATATGCATATGAAAAAATAACCAACATTACTTTCATCAGGGAAATGTAAATTAAACAAGACATTACACACACCTACTAGAATGACTAAAATCCAAAATATCGACAATGTCAAGTGCTGTTGAGAATACAGACGAAAGAAACTCTCATTTAATGCTGGTGAGAATGCAAAATGGTACGGACACTTTGGAAGACAGTTTGGCAGTTTCTTACTAATATAGTCTTGCAATAGGACCCAGTGGTTTCCTGCCCAAGTATTTCTCCAAATTAAAAATGTATGTCCACACAAAAACCGGTACGCATACATTTACTGGAGCTTTATTCATAATAGCCCCAAACTGGAGGAGACCAAAATGTGCTTCAATATGTTAATGGATGAAAAAAGTGGGGTTCATCCACACAATGGGATACCATTCAGTGATAAATAAGAATGAGTGATCAGGCCGGGTAAAGACATGATTTAACCGTAAATGTATAATGCTAAGTGAAAACATAATGCATTTGTCAAACCTTATAGAACTTTACAGCACAAAGAGTTAAACTTAATGTGTACAAGTTAAAAAACGCATTTAAGAATTTGGGGCATCACAGGATAGAATGCAGAATATGATAAAAGAATCTAATTGTATTACATAGATTTGAAACAATGCCACTGAAAGTGTTGGGAGAAAAGGTGTTTTTCTAAGTAACTTTGAAGACTGGAGTCTATCAGACTAAAGGCAAAGGAAATGTATATAAGCAATGTGCTGTAGTTGGCTAAATCTCTCTGCCCTGCACCCAAAGGGGTAGAGGTTAACAAATAACTGGATGATAAATAGTGAGAGCCAGGTTTCTCACTGTTGAATTGGGTGGTTGATTACAGATAATCAAGGGAAGGAGGCTAGAATCATCCATGTGGTAGTAGATTAGAGTTGGAAACATCAGTATGAGCTCACATACATACATTTGGTATAGTATAGATACATATGTTTACATGTAGAAATATTTATAGACGTGTATATTTGTATAGGTGAGTATATACACATATAAATCCTCTGAAAATTGAGATAACTTAGAAACAATGATGCCCAGTAACACCATGAACAACTAGTGCTTGAATCTTAGTTTCTAACAACAAAAGGAACCAGGGCTATTTGGAGAAATGGCTGTTTCTAGGACTGGGCAGGAAATATACAAATGACTCTAAAACACCTTGCAGTTCCAGAAAGTAAAATGCTCAAAAAAAGAAAAAGCAACAATACAGTACAAGATAACAACAAAAAATACCCCAAAACAAAAACGCTCACAATAATGAGGGTATGTCAAATGAACATAGGAGTCAATTGAAAGATTTTCCAATAGCCAAAGCCTGTACAATTTGGAAAGCCCAATAAGTAAAGTAGTATCAGATTATAACACAAGTTATAAAATAAGTATTCAAGAGTTCATATTGAGATATAAATGATTGAATAAATAAATCAATGGGGAAGAGGAAACAAATTTTCCATGCAAAATAATTCTGCAATGAACATAACTATCCACTCCTTAAGAATGAGTACAATAATGACTTAATTCCAAAGAGTACAGTATGAAACAAGAAAAATAATAACTTTACAGTGGAGAAAACTGATAAACACTACATCAGCCAGGTGATCAAATTTAACATCAACAGTGATAAGTCATGCTGATAGTATTTACATTTTAGATAGTGTGATGAAAATGACACTTTACCTTTGTGAGATTCCTCTTAAAACCCCATGAATCCAACCTAATCATGAGAAACACATTACTCAAATTCCAACTGAAAGAAATTTTATAAAATACTTGATCAATTCTCATCAAAACTGCCAAAGTCATCAAAAGCAAGGGAACTCTGAAAACCTCTCACAGCCGAGAAGAGCCTAAGGGGACATGAGCCTAGGAGAAGACTGGGTAAAATATGAACTATAGTTAATAATAAGGTATCAATATTGTTACCAAACCAAACTTGGGTCCACTCACCGCCTGCAGTGTAGCCAATCTATTGACACTGGATTGTGGTGAAAGAAAGTACAGAGTTTATTTCAGGGCACCAAGCAAGGAGAACAGGCAGCTCATGCTCAAAAGACCCAAAATCTCCCATTGCTTTCAGGGAAGGGATTTTAAAGGCAGTATGAATTATGGTTTTCTATGAGTATATACCCAGAAGTGGGATTGCAGGGTCATATTGTAACTCTATTTTTAGTGTTTTAAGGAACATCCATACTGTTCTTCATAGTGGCTATACCAATTTACATTCCCACCAACAGTGTAGGAGGGTTCACTTTTCTCCACACCCTCTCCAGCTTTTATTGTTTGTAGATTTTTTGATGATGGCCATTCTGACTGGTGTAAGGTGATACCTCACTGTAGTTTTGATTTGCATTAATTTAATAATTAGCCATGTTGAGCATTTTTTCACGTGCTGGTTGGCCATCTGTATGTCTTCTTTGGAGAAATGTCTATTAAGATCTTCTGCTCATTTTTTTTTTAACATCTTTATTAGAGTATAATTGCTTTACAATGGTGTGTCAGTTTCTGCTTTATAACAAAGTGAATCAGTTATACATATACATATGTCCCCATATCTCTTCCCTCTTGCATCTCCCTCCCTCCCACCCTCCCTATCCCACCCCTCTAGGTGGTCACAAAGCACCAAGCTGATCTCCCTGTGCTATGTGGCTGCTTCCCACTAGCTATTTTACATTTGGTAGTGTATATATGTCCATGCCACTCTCTCACTTTGTCTCAGCTTACCATTCCCCCTCCCCATATCCTCAAGTCCATTCTCTAGTAGGTCTGCATCTTTATTCCCATCTTGCCCCTAGGTTATTCTGACCATTTTCTTTCTTTTTTTTTTAGATTCCATATATATGTGTTAGCATACAGTATTTGTTTTTCTCTTTCTGACTTACTTCACTCTGTATGACAGTCTCTAGGTCCATCCACCTCACTACAAATAACTCAGTTTCATTCCTTTTTATGGCTGAGTAATATTCCATTGTATATATGTGCCACATCTTCTTTATCCATTCATCTGTCAATGGACAATTAGGTTGCTTCCATGTCCTGGTTATTGTAAATAGAGCTGCAATGAACATTTTGGTACATGACTCTTTTTGAATTATAGTTTTCTCAGGGTATATGCCCAGTAGTGGGATTGCTCGGTCATATGGTAGTTCTATTTTTAGTTTTTTAAGGAACCTCCATACTGTTCTCCATAGTGTCTGTATCAATTTACATTCCCACCAACAGTGCAAGAGGGTTCCCTTTTCTCCACACCCTCTCCAGCATTTATTGTTTGTAGATTTTTTGATGATGACCATTTTGACCGGTGTGAGATGATATCTCCTTGTAGTTTTGATTTGCATTTCCCTAATGATTAATGATGTTGAGCATTCTTTCATGAGTTTTTTGACAATCTGTATACCTTCTTTGGAGAAATGTCTATTTAGGTCTTCTGCCCATTTTTGGATTGGGTTGTTTGCAGCTCAATATCAAAAAAAAACAAACAACCCAATTCTGCTCATTTTTTGATTGTGTTGTTTGGTTTTTTTGATATTGAGCTGTATGAGCAGTTTCTTTATTTTGGAAATTAATCCCTTGTCTATTGCATAGTTTGCAAATATTTTCTCCCATTCTGAAGGTTGTCTTTTTGTTTTGTTTATGGTTTCCTTTGCTGTGCAAAAGCTTTTAAGTTTAATTAGATCCCTTTTGTTTATTTTTGCTTTTATATTCAATACTCTAGGAAGTGGATCAAAAAAGATATTGCTGTGGTTTACGTCCAAGAGTGTTCTGCCTATGTTTTCCTCTACGTGTTTTATAGTGTCTGGCCTTACATTTAGGTCTTTAATCCATTTTGAGTTTATTTTTGTGTTTGGTGTTAGGGAGTGTTCTAATTTCATTCTTTCATATGTAGCTGTTCAGTTTTCCCAGCACTACTTATTGAAGAGACAGTATATCCTTTCCACCTTTTTCATAGATTAGGTGACCATAGGCATGTGGGTTTATCTCTGGGCTTTCTATCCTGTTCCACTGATCTATATATCTGTTTCCATGCCAGTACTGTACTGTCTTGATTACTGTAGCTTTGTAGGATAGTCTGAAGTCAGGGAGCCTGATTCCTCCAGCTCCGTTTTTCTGTCTCAAGATTGCTTTGGCTATTTGGGGTCTTTTGTGTTTCCATACAAATTGTAAACTTTTGTGCGAATTCTGTGAAAAATGACATTGGTAGTTTGATAGGGATTTCATTGAATCTGTAGATTGCTTTGGGTAGTATAGCCAGGACATGGAAGCAACTTAAATGTCCATCAACAGAGGAATGGTTAAAGAAGATATGGTACATATATACAATGGAATATTACTCAGCCATAAAGAAGAACAAAATAATGTCTTTTTCAGTAACATAGATGGACCTAGAGATTGTCATACAGAGTGAAGTAAGTCAGACACAGAAAGACAAATATTATATGATATCGCTTATATGTGGAATCTAAAAATAGGGTACAAATGAACTTATTTACAAAACCAATACAGAGTCACGGATGTAGAAAAGAAAATTATGGTTACTAGGGGATAAGCGGGGGGAGGGATAAATTGCAAAATTGGGATTGACATATACACAGAACTATGTATAAAATAGATAACTGATAAGAACCTACTCTATAGCACAGGGAACTCTACTCAATACTTTGTAATGGCCTATATGGGAAAAGAATTTAAAAAAAAAAAGAGTGGATATATGTAAAAATAAATAAATAAATAAATAAATAAATAAAGGCAGTGTGAGAGAGGGGGCTGCAGGGTGTGTGATCAACTTGTGCACAATTCACGGATTGGTTGGCATCAAGGTGAAGTATCAGACATCATCAACCTTCTGGTTTCAACTAGTCTAGGCTCTATGTTCTTGCAGTTAGCAGTTTTTATCTGGTGGAGGTCTGCTGCCTAAAGCAAAAGCCTTTTACTTCAAAGGACAGGGACATGGGGGGTTGTATATTGTTTCAGTGTTGGTTCATTATTTGTGACAAATGTACCATGTTAATATAAAATGTAAATAGTGGTGGAAATTGGGTACATGTGGACACTATGTATTATGGTCATGGTTTTTCTTTAAATCTAAAGGTGTTTCAAAATACAATTTATTAAAAACATAGTTATCAAGGGAAATATAATTATTGGTACTATTTAAATGTACTAGAGAATTACTGATAAAAAGGAGAATTTTACAAATTTGGTTTGGCTCAAGAAGAGTGATGCAAACATAGAGATTTACATATGCTATTTACCATATTCACCTAACTGTCAAACACAACAGTCTTTATGAAATTATGACACATATTACCATTTTTATAATTTTTTTGTGTGTATTTAATTTGATATTCTCAGTATGGTTATCTGGTAACAATTTATAATAAATTTAGAGCAATTACACCAATGAATACTGCTTTTTCCCCTGAAAATAAGTAATGTTTGTACCTAATTAATATTTGTTTTTTACTTTGTCATGATTTTGCAAATTACAATATTGTATAAATTTATACATTAAATTTAGATTTATAGCCCAACAGCTAATCAAAAGAGGATGAGGGGACAAGTAAGCACGAGTCAATCTCAGATAGTAGCCTTTACTAAATAGGTGTGAGGCAAGACACTGGAAAAAACAGGTACTGAAAATGAGTGATTAATACTTATTTGAGAGTACATTTTTATTATAACTCATTCATCCACTTAAAAAACACCTCTTGAGTGTCTTATGCACTAGGAAACAGTCACTGATAAAGCAGACATACATACTTGCTTGAATGAGCATATGTTTTTGTGTGGAGAGTGGAGCAAATAATATTTAATTAAATAATTTTAGGACATGGTAAATGTTTTAGACAACACCAAAGCAGGGAAGTTGGTGGCTTCAATTTTAAATAGAATAGTAAGAGAAGGCCTTACTGAGAAGGTGGCATTTGCATAAAGACATGAATGTGATGAGGAAAAGAGTCTTGAGGATGTCTTGGGGGAGAGCGTCCAAGCAGAAGGAACAGAAATTGCAAAGGCCTTGAGGCTGAGGGATGGATGATGCATTTGAGAAATAGTGTGGCTGAAGTTGAGGAAGGAATTGGGATTGAGTTGGGGATGAGATCAGAAATATAATAGTGGTAATGGTATGGGAGAGGGTACAGATCAAATAGATATAGCAGACCATTGTAAAGACTTTCAATTTTACCATTTGTAAGATAAAAAAGGCTTTGAGTAGACAAGTAGTAGGGAAAGGATTGAACCAGAAAGATCAGTAAGAAACCTGTTGTAATAATCTAGGCAAAAGATGATGGTTGCTTGGATGAGGATGTGGCAGTGGAGGTGCTGGAAGTAGTCAGATACGGTTTATATTTTGATGGCAGAATCAATATGATTATCTGATAAATTGGATGTGGAGTGTGAGAGAAAGGATGATTCCCAAACTTGGGAGTTCTGTGCATGGGAGACTGAAGTTTCTATTAACCAGGGTTGAGAAGACTGTAGGTAGAACAGGTAGAGGTGAGTTACAGGTAGAGCAGGAGTTCAGGTTTGGACATGCTCAGTTTGTGATGTCTTTTAAAGAACCAAGTGGAGATGCCTAATGGAAAGATATGTAAATCTGCATTCAGGGGAGATGACTTAGTTTTAAATAAATCTTTAGGAATTTTTAGCATTAAGATTACATTTAAAGTCATAAGTTTGAATGAGACTCCCTCTAAAGTTAACTGTAGATAGAACAAAAGATGTAAGAACTGATTCCAACTTTAAAAAGTCAGGGATATGAGGAGATAAAAGCAAGAGTAATTGAGAAAGAGGAACTAGATGGATATGGAGAAAACCAAACTAAATGTTTCAAGGAGGGAGAGATCAGCTATGTCAGGGGCTGTGTATAGATCAAGGAAGAGAAAATTTGAAATTTGACAACGTTAGCAATGGTAAATCTCATAATAATAGCTCCTTTTTGTGTTGAATATCATAGTTCACAGATCATTTAAAAAGAGTTTCCTTATTTTGTTTTCACAGCAAGCCTAGGTTGTAGACATTATGAACCTTTTATTTTTAGTTGAGAAAACTGACAGAAAAATGAAATTATTTCCAAAAATTATTTTGCTCCCAAATGACATAGCTCAGGCTTAAACATTTACATGGTTTTAAATCTAGTGGGCTAACATATTTTGTAATATATTTTATGACACATGATTGGCACTCAATAAATTATTTTTCAGACTTCCCTTTTTCTTTTAAAGAATATCATCAGATTGCCAACAAACACATGAAAGAATGATCAACATCACTAATCATTAGAGAAATGCAAATCAAAACTACAATGAGGTATCACCTCACACCAGTCAGAATGGCCATCGTCAAAAAATCTACAAACAATAAATGCTGGAAAGGGTGTGGAGAAAAGGGAACCCTCTTGCACTGTTGGTGGGAATGTAAATTGATACAGCCACTATTGAGAACGGTGTGGAGGTTCCTTAAAAAACTAAAAATAGAACTACCATATGACCCAGCAATCCCACTACTGGGCATATACCCTGAGAAAACCATAATTCAAAAAGAGTCATGTACCACAATGTTCATTGCAGCTCTATTTACAATAGCCAGGACATAGAACCAACCTAAGTGTCCATCAACAGATGAATGGATAAAGAAGATGTGGCACATATATACAATGGAATATTACTCAGCCATAAAAAGAAACGAAACTGAGTTATTTGTAGTGAGGTGGATGGACCTAGAGTCTGTCATACAGAGTGAAGTAAGTCAGAAAGAGAAAAACAAATACTGTATGCTAACACATATATATGGAATCTTAAAAAAAAAACAAGGTTCTGAAGAACCTAGGGGCAGGACAGGAATAAAGATGTAGACGTAGAGAATGGACTTGAGGACATGGGGAGGGGGAAGGGTAATCTGGGACGAAGTGAGAGAGTGGCATGGACTTATATATACTACTAAATGTAAAATAGAAAGCTAATGGGAAGTAGCCACATAGCACAGGGAGATCAGCTCGGTGCTTTCTGACCACCTAGAGGGGTGGGATTGGGAGGGTGGGAGGGAGATGCAAGAGGGAGGAGATATGGGGATATGTGTATACATATAGCTGATTCACTTTGTTATAAAGCAGAAACTAACACACCATTGTAAAGCAATTATATTCCAATAAATTTGCTAAAAAAATAAAGAATATTA
Organism: Eubalaena glacialis; assembly: GCF_028564815.1. Classification (NCBI taxonomy): domain Eukaryota; kingdom Metazoa; phylum Chordata; class Mammalia; order Artiodactyla; family Balaenidae; genus Eubalaena; species Eubalaena glacialis. The sequence goes on along the minus strand of NC_083725.1, from coordinate 47,231,619 downwards.
TCATTCTAGCATCAATATCCAATTTGATAAAGCACAAATACAGTTATTTAACTAACATATCCATTATTTTTTAATCAATTTTTACATGGCAGTCAGTAGGCTTGCAAGGGAAACAAAACTAAGTAAGAAATAATACAATACTTTGATGATATCTCGTTAGTGTAGGAGAGACAGACAGATGTTTATAATACATTGTGCTAAGGACTATAGTAGGGAAAGGATTATAGGAACACCAAGAAGAAATAACTAGTTTAGCTTGAGTGACTGTACTGAAGTCATACATTGTAGGTCAAAGTCAAAATGATTGAAAACAGAAGAATAAATACAGTGTTCTTCTCAATTTGGGCGTTCTGGGCTGTTCAAGCCTTGGGGTAGTTATAACTGCTCACATATCCATCAAAGGCTTTATCTGAGCACCAGACACACCAAGGTCAGGACAACAAGAAAATAGCACACATCTAAGCAAACATCAGTGTTGATGGATGACTTAATTATCTTGGTTCCCTGATGAATGAATAGTGTAACCATTTCCAGGGGATATTTTGCAGTCCCCAAGTTGACAATGACTTAGTTAAGTGGGATATTACAACCATGATCTGATAAGATAAAAACATTTCAAAAACTACAAAGCTTCAATGGTTTGCCCTTAGCAAGCTCTACTGTGGGCTTGACAATGTACTAGTGACATAACAAGACAGCCAGCTTATGAATAGATGCCGCCTGGTATCCTTTTGGATATGCTTTCAAAAAAAGACATATTATTCATTTGCCATAGCAGATGTTTTGTCAGACAAGTTCAGCAGAGAGGATTGAGTAGTTGAATGCCTAATTTAAACCACATGTGAGTAGACATATACACACACATGCACACTCACACAGCTGTAGAGTAGTAACATTTCTATCCAACTGGTGAATCTCAAACAGTATTCAAACAACATAAATGCCAATTAGTTTTTAATAAAAGAGCAAACACCTTGTCTAGAAATTGAGAAAGACTTGAACAATGACTCAGGTAGGAGTAAGTATATGGTATACCTAGAAAAGATTTTTATGTTCTATTTCAATCACAACTTTTAAAATATTTGCACAGTTGCAATAACTAACCCTGGGTCTTTTTAAAAATACAGTGTTTGCCCTTTTATATGGAGGGTAGGCGAAGATAGAGCTGTAAGATTTTCAAACAGGTACAATTTCTTTCCAAGTACAAACTTAGAGGTAATTATTTTTGCTGAGCCAGAAGATACAGTTTATAGTGGGTATTATGAATGTATTATATGGTCAATGAATTTAGAAAAGCCCACATTTACAAAATATACTTAACCCCAAACATATCTCCCTCATGTTCACTGTAAACCCTCATGAACTTGGGAGCTTCCCTCAAATGGATCTTGGCCATGAGCCTATAACAGCATCTAGACTGGAAATCACTAATTTAGCATCAGCTTCATGCTGGCTCACCTATGTCATATTTTATTTTACTACAAATCCTAATCCAACTCTTTTTCTTTGTTTGAATGATTCTAATCCTGCAGACAAATTGGTAAAGTTCAAATCTTGGTTGAAAATCTATAATCTGTAATTTTCAGTACCATACTTAAGTCTCTGATTCTGTTTTTTTTTAATTGAAATATATTTGACATATAAAATCGGTAAATTTAAGGTGTGCAACCTGTTAAACATGTTAATTTGATACATTTCTATATTGTAATATGATTGCCATTGTAGCAATAATTAACATGTTACATAATTATCATTTCTTTTTAAGGGTTGTAATAATTAAGTTGTAGTCTCTTAGTGAGTTTGATGATTACAATACAATTTTGTTGTCTATATTCATTATATTGTGCATTAGAGCTCTAGGACTTATTTACTATTCATTGCAAGTTTATACCCTTAAACACCATCTGTCCTGTTCACTCACCTGCCATGCTTTGGTAACCATCATGTTACTCTGTTTTTATGAATTTGGCTTTTTTGGATTCCATATGTGGGTGATATCATACAGTATTTGTCTTTCTCTATATGACTTACATCACTTAGCATAATGTCCTCAAAGTCCATCCATGTTATCACAAATGGAAAGATGTACTTCTTTCTAAGGAATGAATAGTTATATTACATCTTCTTTATCTACTCATCCATTGATAGGCAGCTAGGTCATTTTTATACCTTGGCTATTATGAATAATGCTGCAGTAAACTTGGGAATCCGTCTTTGATATCTTGTTTTCGTTTCCTTTGGGTTTAACCCAGAAGTGGTATTCGTGGATCACGTGGTAGAACTTTTAAAAAAAATTTGAGGAACCTCTACATTGTTTTCCATAGTAGCTAAATCAATTTACATTTCCATCAACAGTGTACAAATGGTTCCCTTTTCTCGACATCCTTCCCAATACTTGTTATCCCTTGTCTCCTTGATAATAACCATGCTAGCAGGTGCAGAGTGGCATCTCATTGTGGTTTTGTTTTGCATTTCCTTGATGATTAGTAAAGTTGAGCATTTTTTAATCTACCTATAGGGAAGTAGGATGTCTTCTTTGGAAAAATATCTGTCTAGTTTCTCTGCCCATTATTTAATCAGATTGTTTTGTTGTTGTTGTTGAGTTGTATGAGTTTTATATATTTTAGATATTAACCCCTTATCTGACATATGGTTTCCAAAATTTTCTCCCATTCAGTAAGTTGCCTTTTCATTGTTTCTTTTGCATGCAGAAGCGTTTAAGTTTTACATAGTCCCACTTGTTGATTTTTGCTTTAGTTTTTTTTGTGCTTTTGGTGTCATAACCAAAAAAATCATTGCCAAGACCAGTGCTGAGGAGTTTCTTCCCTAACTTTTCTTCTAGGAGTTTAATGGTATCAGGTCTTAAGACTGTGGTATAAGTCTTTGATCCACTTGGAGTTAATTTTTGTGAGTGGGGTAAGATAAGGGTCCAATTTAATTGTTCTATATGTGTTTATCCAGTTTTCCTCATACCATTTGTTGAAGAGACTATACTTTTCCCATTGTACATTTTTGGCTTGCTTATCAAATATTAGTTGACTGTATATGTGGGATTTAATTTTGGGGTCTCTTTTCTGTACCATCAGTCTATGTGTCTGTTCTTATGTCAGTACTGTACTATTTTAATTATTGTAGCTTTGTAGCATAGTTTGCAATTAGAAAGTGTGATACCGCCAGCTTTGTTTTCTTTCTCAGGATTGCTTTGGCTATGTGACGTCTTTGTGGTTCCATACAAATTTTAGGTATGCTTTTTTCTATTACTGTAAAGAATGCCATGAGACTTCGGATAGAGATTGTGTAGAATCCAGATGGTTTGAGGTAGTATGAATATTGTAACAATATTAATTTTTCTGATCCATTAATACCAGATATCTTTCAATTTGTTGTGTCTTCTTCAATTTTATTCATCAGAGTCTTGTAGTTTTCATTGTACGTATTTTTAACTTCCTTGGATGAATTTATTCCTAGATATTTCATTGTTTATGATGCTATTGTGAATGGGATAGTTTTCTTTATTTCTTTTTTGGATGTCATTATTAGTGTATAGAAATGCAATCAATTTCTGTATGTTTTATATCCTGCAACTTTACTGAAATTTTTGATTAGTTCCAACAGTTTTTTGATGAAGTCTTTGGGATTTTCTATATATAACATCATATCATCTTCAAATAACAATTTTACCTTTTTCTTTTCAATCAAATGCCTTTTATTATTATTATTTTTTGTCTTGCCTACATGCTCCAGTTAGGACTTCCAGTACTGTATTGAATAAGAGTGGGGAGAGTGGGCATCCTTGTCTTGTTCCTGATCTTAGAGGAAAAACTAAAATTTTTCACCATTAAGTATAAAGTTAGCTGTGGTTTTGTTGTATATAGACATTAGAATGTTGAGGTATGATTCTTCTATGTCCAAAGGAATGTTTGAGGGTTTTTGTCATGAAAGGATGTTGTAATTCATCAGATGTCTTCTGCATCTATTGAAATAATCATGTTATTTTAAAAAGTCTTACATTCAATTACTGTGATATATTACAATATATTTATCTGCACATGTTGAAACACCTTTGATCACACAGATAAATCCCACTTGGTCATGATGTATAATACTTTTAATGTGTTCTTAAGTTTGGTTTGCTGATATTTTGTTGAGAATTTTTGCATCTATATTCATCAGGGATGTTGGTCTGTAGTTTTCTTTACTTATAGTGTCCTTAACTGTAATAAGTATCAGTGTAATGCTGGCCTCATCAAACAAGTTTGTCAGTATTTCCTTCTCTTCAAGTTTTTGGAAGAGTTTAAGAAGTATTGGTGCTATTTCTTTAAATATTAGCTAGAATTTGCTGTCTGGTCCTGCGGTTTCTGTGTTGGGAGGTTTTTGATTACTGATTCTTCTCTTTACTTGTTACTGGTCTGTTCAGATTTTCTATTTCTTCCTAATTTGGTCTCATTGGGTTATGTATTTCTAGGAATTTATCCATTTGTTGACATACACTTGTTCATAGTATTTTTTTGTGATTCTATATATTTCTGTAGTATTAGTTGTTATGTATCCATTTTCATTTCTAATTTTGTTAGAAAATTAGATTTTCTAACAAAATTTCTAACGAAATTTTGTTGAGTCTAGCTAAAGGTTTGTCAATTTTGTTTAACTTTCCAATAAAGCAGCTCTTAGTTTTATTGATCCTTCTGGTTTTTTTCTAGTCTTTATTTCATTTATTTATGCTCAGGTCTTTATTAGTTCTGTCTTCTGCTAACTTTGGGAATAATTTGTTCTTCTTTTTCTAGGTCCTTGAGGTGTAAAATTAGGTTTTTTATTTGCGATCTTTCTGTTTTCTTAATATATACATTTATCCCTATAAACTTTTTTTCAGAATTGCTTTTGCAGCATCCCATAAGATTTGGTATGTTGTGTTTCCATTTTCATTTGTTTCAAGGCAATTTTTTATTTCTTTTTGATTTCTTCTTTCATCCATTGGTTATTCAGGAGTGTGTTGTTTAGTTTCCACATATTTGTAGATTGTCCAGCTTTCCTCTTGTTGTTGATTACAAGTTTTATACCATTGGGGTCAGAAAAGTTATTTGGCATGATTTCAATCTTCTTAAATTTGCTAAAAGTTGGTCTATCATATGATCTATCCTGGAGAATGTACTGTGTGCTCTTGAGAAGAATATGTATTATGCTGCTGTTAGAGGGACTATTCTATATATGTCTGCTAAGTCTATTTCATCTAAAGTATGGTTAATTCCAATATTTCCTTGTTGATTTCCTGTCTGGATGATCTATCCATTGCTGACAGTGGGGTATTGAAGTCCCTACTATTATTGTATTGTTGTCCTTTTCTCCCTTCAGATCCATTAGTGATTGCTTATATATTTAGATGCTCTAATGTTGGGTGTACATTTATCTATGATTGCTTATCTTCTTGAATAATTGACCTCTTTATCATTATGTACCGACCTTCATTGTCTCTTGTTACCTTTTTTTTTTTGCTTGAAATCTATTTTGTCTGATATAAGAGTGGCTAATCCCACTTTCTTCTGGTTTTCACTTGCATGGACTATCTTGTTCCCTCCCTTCACTTTGAGTCTATGTGTCTCTTTAGAGCTAAAATGAGCCTCTTGGTTAAAGCATATAGGTGGGTCTTGTTTTTTTAAGCATCCAGCCACTCTGTGCCTTTTGATTGGTAAATTCAACCCATTTATGTTTAGAATGATTATTGATATGTAGGGACTTACTACTGCCATCTTATCATTTGCTTTCTGGTTATTTTCTCTTCCTATTGTTTCTTTTCCCCTTTGTATCTGCCTACTTTTGTAAATTGGTTAGTTTTCCATGGTTATATGCTCTGTTTCCCCTTTTTTACGTTTTGTGAACCTACTCTAGATTTTTGCTTTGTGGTTATGATGAGGCTTACATAAAACACCTCACATAAAATAGTCTATTTTAGGCTGACAGCAACTTATCCTTATGTGCCTATAAAAGCTCCATCCTTTTTCTCTTGCCCTTTTATATTTTTGATGCCACAATTTACTTCTTTTTATGCTGTGTATTTATTAACAAATTATAGTAGCTATAGTTACTTTTAATACTCTTTTCCTTTATACTATAGTTAAGTGGATAACACACCATCCTAACATAGAGTTATAGTTTTCTAATTTTGACTGTCTATTCTCACCTTTACCAGAGTGTTGTGTACTTTCATATGTTTTCATGTTGCTGATTAGCATCTTTTCATTTCAGCTTGAAGAAGGACTCTTTTCAGCATTTCATGCAAGGCAGGTCTAGTGGTGGCAAACTACCTCAGTTTCTGTTTGGCTGGGAAAGTCTTTATACTTCTTCATATCTGAAGGATAACTTGCAGGTAAAGTATTCTTGGCTGGAAAATTTTATCTTTCTATACTTAGACTATGTCATTCTACTCTCTTCTGGCCTGTAGAGTTTTTGCTGAGAAATCTGCTGATAGGCTCATGTGGATTCTTTTGTAGGTGAATGTACCCCGGTTTCCTTTAAAATTCTTTTTTATCACTGATTTTTGAAAGTTTCATTACAATGTGTTTTGGAGAAGGTCTTTTTGCACTGAAAAAACAGGGTATTCTGTTAGCTTTGTGGACTTGTACATCCAGTTCCTTCCCCAGGTTGGGAAGTTCTCAGCTACTACTTCTTTAAATAAATTCTCTGCCCCCTTTTCCCTCTCTTCTCCTTTTGGAACACCAATTATTCTAATATTTGGATTTCTGAATGAATCTGAGAGATCTTACAGGGTTTCTTCACTTTTTAAGAATTTTGTTTCTCCCTCTCCTTCTTACTGAATTATTTCCGTACTCCTATCCTCCAATCATTTATTCTTTCTTCCATCTTATCTGCCCTGTTACTGATGCCTTCTATCACATTCTTCATCTCATTAGTTGAATTCTTCAGCTCCAGAACTTTTTTTTGATTCTTTTTTTTTATTAATTTCAATATTTTTTGTCTCAGAACTCCTTCTGTGCATTGATTTTATTCCTGGACTGGCTTTCTGAGTATCCTTATAACTTGTTGAATTTCTTCATAACACCTAATTTGAATTCTTTATCAGTTAGATTGCAATATTCTATGACTTTTGTTTCTGGAGAAATATCACTTTCTTTTTGTGACATTGTACTTTCTTGATTTTTATTGTGTTTGTAGGTATGTGCTTTTGCTTTCACATTTTATTAAGATGCATATTTGTTAGGTTGCATGCCAGGGAAAGGAAAATCCCCTACAGCAGGAGACCCTCCTGAGACAGCAGCATGGGGCCACCACCCAGAAGGGGAAGATGGTAAAGGGACTCCAAGGGAAGAGGGGAATTGTAAAGGCACTTACATGTTTAGGTGATGTTGCTAAATAAGATGAGGAGCCTTTGTGTCAGTGAGATCTAGAAAACAGCAGCAGCTTGGGTTTTTTTACAGCCCAGGGTTTGTTTTATCTCTGTCCAGCAAATGTTGGATGCAGTTTCACAGGATATGAAAACAGGCAGGTTCTAAATGGTAGGAACATTCTTATTTGGGCTATATTTAAAACAATTGGATGTGTAAAAATTTACCTTTGCCACCTATGTTTTCAAGTTAATGGTCCAAGCTTACTGTGAAAAAGTAAACAAAACAGCAATATACATGGGCCATCTTTTCATCATTCATGCAACACTAGCATACACCAGTACAATATTCCATGAAAACCTTTGAAATACTGAAAGTCACAGACAAATTGTCTTCCCACAAGACTGTACCAGATTTGGAATGTCATTTGTAAACTCTGATTACTTAAACATTTTCCTTTATTACAATGCTCTTTATTCTATCCCTTACACTGTGCATGACCATTTTAAAGTTTTTGCCTGTTTACTAAAACAGTATTCCTCTTTAGTCCCTGTTACTAAATTCAAATCAGTGACTGAAGTCCTCAAACCTCTTAACCCCTATCTTCTAGTTTTCTTGAATTCTTCTTTCCTCTTCCTTCTTTCCAAGTTTTGAAGAAATCTCTTGCTAACCCTCTAGTTCTCTTTGACCTTTTTGTATTTGTATCTTTACTGCTGTTTTAGTAGTGCTGCAGGAGGGAAGAACTAAATTTTAAAAAATAAGTAAGATATTCCTAAGAGAAGAAGGAGAAAACTTTTATTACAAAAGAATGTACAAAGGAACAATTTTAAGAAAACTGAAATATACTAAGCTCCTTCACTTCTCACCAACCAGGGGTCTAAATCTGGTCTGCTGGTTGGTTTATCTCATTCCTATATATACTGTGATATAAACTGTTCTGTCATAACTTCAGAGTGCAAAACTGTCTACAATGAGCAGTGACCTCATAGTTTGTGCATTGTGTTGAAAATTTTAAGTATTCTTCTAAGCATCATTTTGAAAATTAAAATAGTGAAATCCATAACAAAATAATCATTTGGGCATGTGTGATGAGAAAAACAACTTTTGAGGAAAACTTTGTTTTTTCTGATTTGCTACTTAGCACTGTGTAGTATGATAACCCTGCTCACACCCAAAGTCTGGACTTTTAAGTAAGAACTTGTTTTTAGGTTGTCTACCATAAGTTTTCGCTTTACTTTTCCTGGGTAACTTTTAAAATAACCACTTAGAATAAAGCCTGAAAAAATTAGTGACCTCCACCCAAAACATCTTATAAGCCATAAGTGCTTGCTACCCTGCCCTGTCTCTCCTGCTAGCCTGTGACCTGGGCCAGAGGACTGACTTTCTCCTGGCTCAATTGTGCCCCCTCACTTCAGGGATCTGTGAGTAATAAATGTTACTACTTCCTTTATGAGGGTGTATTGAAACTGCACCTTCAATGAAAACTGACCCCACAGGTTTCATGTTCTCAAAGTGGGAGCTCAGATGCTGAAAGAGCTACCTGCTGCCGCGTGTAGGTGGCTTGTGTCTCCTCGTTCAGCAGGTCAAAATCTGTATATTCTTAAGTCAGTACCACAGCTCCAGCTTCTCAATACAGGAGTGTTCATTCTAACAGATGAGTAAAAAAGTTCAGAGTTTTAAATTACTTCCTCTAATTTTAAACAGTTAAGAAATGGCAAAGCAAAGAGCTAAAACTCATACACCTGACATTAACACTTCTCATTCTATATTCTCCGTCTCCAGGCAGGTATGAAGTAAATATGGGCAGCTTTTATAATCCCAGGTATTTTAAATTCCGTATGCGTGAATAAAAGATAAAAATGAGATGGAGACAGGACAACACTAAATAGTTAGGTACATGTTTAATAGCCTTCAGACTTTATTTCAATTTTGATCTCCCCACCCCAGGACAAAAATATCTAGTAATAATTAGATCATCTAATCAACTTTAAATCCCTAAATAATTCTAACTGGTGGACTTCTTATACTTGTTTTTTAGATGAGCGAGTAACTATTAGAATGCTATTGACTCCTCATGACCTCAGATTTATGTTACAGTAAACAATGCATCATTGCCTCTCTTCCCTGAATTTCAGAAGACCTCTAGCTCTGAGTGTCCTTGACATGGGCGCTTTGCGTTACAATGATGAGTGAGATATGAATGCTTGTAACCTAACCTGTGGGGATGTCATGTTCCTAAGTAGCTAGAGACCCCTCCACATTCTGACTTCATGCTACTTTTCCAATTTTATCAATTTTATCTCTTTAATTCTCCAAACAAGCACAAATACGTATGTTTATATTTTCTCATTTCTTTCCTTTGCCAACTCTGCTTTTTTCTCATTTACATATTTCCCTACAGCCAATCCCCCACATTCCTTCAAGCCAAATTCAGATTTCACCTATACTAACATTCTTTTCCTGATCCACCCATTTTTCTAAACTGGCCAGTATCTATCCATTCTATGGACTCCTATAATCCAGAGAAATGTGAAAGGCTCAGTACTTGTAGGCACCAGGTACTATGGAAGAAGAAGGTGAAGCATGGTGCTCCCATGAAGAAAATCCCGAGAAAGGAGACTAAAGAAAAAGAGAATCAATAAGAAAAGATAATATTTTAGAGAATTAATACAAGGGGTCCAGTATCTTATCATTAGCAGATATAGAATGAGGCAACAGAGGAAATGGATGAGATAAAATTATTAATAAATATGATTGTTTCCCATACTGGAGGATATCATTCTCAGGATTGGTCAGGGAATTATTTGGGTGCAATCAATCTGGAGAAAAATAAATACATACACATATTAACATATACGGCACTAAAGTCCATAATTATGAAATTGCTAAACACTGAGGAAAAATTAATAAGCAGAGAGTCCTAAAAACTATGCCCTAAAAACTTGAAGAACAAAACAAAATATCTTATAAAAAGAAGAAGAATCACAATCTCACAAACTTCTCAACAGCAGCAATAGGAAAAAGAGGAAAAGACCTAGAAATTCTGAGAGAAAATTATTTATATACCAAAATTCTATCCCTATTGAAAGTAATAATCAAGTCAGGGAAGTATAAAAGTGTTTTTGAACATTTGAAGAGTCAAAATATATCTATCTTACACCGTTTCTTAAGAAGCTACTGAAGATGGTCTCCATTAAGAGGAGAGACTATGTTCGGATGCAAGACTAGAGATGATCTGCAGAGGCTGTAAACCATGTGTGGGGGATGCTCTTGGTTGATTCTTATGGTGGTCAGGTTATCTCCGCAGTTCTTCCTGCTATAATATTACCCAATTCTGATTTATTAATAGCAAGTTATAATTCCCCAGTTTTATCATATTGAGAAATTGTTAGGTTTTATTTTTCAGAATTTATACATACTTCTTGAAGTGGTTATCAATCAGTAGTCAAGAAACACTTCTTGATAAATGGTTCACACATATGATTTATCACATGTAATTTATTGACAGGTGCAAAGTAAATATTGTTTCTTGATAGATAGTGTTGATACAGCAATATTGAAGTAGGTGGTGGATCAAAGAGAGAATGTACAACATGAACAAAGGCCATCTGGGAACTTCCAGCTTTCAGAGTCTCTAAATAATTAAATAGATGCACATGCATACATAGTAAGGAAAATTAATTGTTTTCATCATGATAAAAAACTGATATGTTCAAAGACATGATACATCATCTCATAAGAATCTCCTCTTATGAGTAATCTGAGTTCTTATGAGTAATATTAATAATGAAAACATACTTTTCTAGTTAAGTACTTTATGTATTCTTTATTTTACCTTCTTTCTACAAAGAAATATAAATTATAAATTTTTACCCCAATGCATCTTATGATCATAATATGAAGGAATCCTTTTCCATTGGAGCTCCTTTTTGTTTTTTTATATATTTAACATTATCAATTTCTCTTCCTTTTAACTGTGATACACTTGATGTGACTGAAATAACTCAGAATCTCATTCGCTCTCTTTCAGCCTCTCTTTCTCTTCACACACACACACACACACACACACACACTCCCAATATATGTCCTTTGTATTCAATATCTTGCCTACATTATGAGGGCTGCCACATTAACAGTTTTATTCATAATAGTTTTATATCATATTGGCATTTGTTTTCATTAATATGACAAAAACCTCATTAGCAGAGACTCTTACTAGCATTTTGTCATGGGAAATAGTTTCTTCATTTTATATTAGCACCATAAGATGAGATAACAAATGACTACTTAAAATCTTTGCAACTCCTCCATTTGGCAATGGAACACATCTAACACAGTGAGTAGGAGGATATTGTAGATGCTGTATCTGTCTTTGTTCCAAGAGATTTGGTAAGAAACAACAGTAACAGTTACAGCAACAGCAATTAAACACTACAGTTTGTGTGCTTGATATTCTATGTTCCTCTTTCATCATTTTGAGAAGAACCTATCTCGGACTCTAATAGTTTGTTCCTAGATGTGATAAGGCCAAACATTAAAAAATAATATTTACATCTAGGCATTGACACTAATAATCATGCCTTTACAAATGTTGCCTCTGTTCCTGCTGCACCACTGACAAAAAAAGATAGTGAAATGTATTTCCACCAGTCTGTGTTGTCTAGACTAGTGATATTAAGGAGAGGATCAAAGGAAAAAGAGCTCCACACTTAGGGAATGGACCTCAGTTTCATTATTATAATTCACCCATTGATAGAAGAGACATGTATGTGAATTATTTTAACAGATATCCTATGTCTTCAGAAGGCATGATTATTTTTAGATAACTCAAATTAAAAGAGAATAAACAACTCAACTTAAAAACAGAGAAGGTATGAGAGAGGCATAAAAAATACACTGTAAGATTAAAAACAAGCTTTGGAGCCAGATATACCTAGATTCAATTCCCATGTTGGCCATTTAATTCCATTGTGACTTTGGTCAATCTCTTTATCTTTCTTCATCTATGAAATGTAGATAGTATTAAATCTGCTCAGAGTTATTGTTAGAATTAAATAAAATTTTAAATGTAACACTAATCATTTATTGCCTGGTATATAGTAAATACTATATTTGGATTGCTAGATCAAAACATTCTAGGGCTGAGATGGTCCCTAGAAGTCATCTAACTCTAGATTCTAATCTCTTACTAGGTGCTTTATTCCTTTAGTCATTTACTTAGAAGCAGATGTCTACTAGGAAAGAAACAATTTTCAGATTACTTTCTTATAGTCGGGGTAACTTAGATTTACATTTGTACTACAACTGTACTTAGAATTGCTGTAAAGACTTTTTTCTTAATATTTATGGTTTATATAGGTGAATAAATAAAAATGAATCCTCTCCCCCAAATGTTACTTCTCTTAATCTCATTTTGTATTCAAGATAAATGGCAATCTTAAAAAGTGCCTAAGAAGAGTGAAGAAAGGAAAGTGATCTTGAGGTCAAGTAATTTCATACATAAAAGCAGCCAATATACAGAAAATATACTCTTTAAAGAAGACGTTAAATCAAGCACATAAAATCGCCATCACTTAATAAAAATTTTCAAACAAACAAACAGAAAAATGTGAACCATTTGATAAAGGAAATGTTTTATATCTTGATTGAGATTATATTTATGCAGGACTACACATTTATCAAAAATCATCAAATTTTCAATCAATATCTATGCATTTCACTGCACATAAAATTTAGCTTAATTTAAAAAATAAGGGATCTAAGGTTTTGCTGGTTTTATATCTTGATTGTAAATAAGGTGTTAAGATCAACCTAGTATTCAGGATGGCAATAGCAACTAACTTTATGTAGTCCAACAAGGGTTGGAAATGGGTAAGCAAAGATAAAGGGTTTAAGGTGGGGAGAAAGAAAACCAAAACTGTTTTGTTTTAGATTTGCAGAAGTTATTCCTTGGCATTGCATTATGTTCTCTTCAAAAAAGAAAACAATGCCTTTTTCAATTTTCATTTAACTTTTGTCTTTTAGAAGCTTTTCAGTACTTATTACATATCATTAATCATATTCTTGCATATGGTTTCTAAATTTCTAGAATGTTTACATTGTAGAAAATTCTACAAAGTTGTCAATCCCTTAGTATTCATTTGGGTGGTTTAATGCTTGGGTACATGCTCTTAACCATTACCTATGTTCAATTTTCAAGCTGCTTTAAGGGGGAATATTGGAATCTAGACTTGACAGAAGTTCTTTTTTTTTTAAATTTTGCTCTGCATTCCTATCTTATATCATTATTCTGTGGTCTTATAGTCTAGGAGTCTATGTTAGGCTCCTACTGAAGGCTTGGCCCAGGGGTGCATTGGACATTCTCTGAACACAGACAGCCTAGAGACAGCTGAGGCCTTGAATGATGAGGAATGCTATGTTGGAGTGTAAGCAAGAATTAATGGATAGAAACATATAGGGGAGAAAAATTATTTGTTCAAAATGAAGGCTAAGAGCAAATCCTGGAATCAGAAAGAAATTAGTTCATATGGGACATGAAATAAAATGATGAATTCCATGAAAAACCTAGTTGAAATTATAAATTGGGTGACTTCTACAAATTAGTTTTAGGAATAGATGTGTTAGGATTCTCCAGATAAATTGAGTTCTTTAGATAAACTACATATATAATGTTATATATAGGATATATAGATATAGATATAGGTCTCTTATTCATTATGTCTAATTGTCTATCATCTACCCATCTAACTATCTCCAAGAGAGAAAATCTATCTCTGAGAGAGTAAGACATACACACACACACTCGCACACACAGAGAGAGAGAGAAAGAGAGAGAGAGATATCTCCAATTGGTCCTCTGTGTGTGTATATATGTATATATCTTACTATCTCTTATTGATATGTGTATGTATGTATGTGTATATATATATATATATATATATCTCACACAAACACAAGCTAATGAGAGAGAGAGAGGGAGATATCCCACTTCTCTGGAGAATCTTGACTAATACTACAGATAGAATCAGTAGATTCTATAGATAGATAGATATCATGAAGAAATGATTGGCTCAAGTGATTATGGAGACTGAGAAGTCCCATGATCTGCCATTGGCAGGCTGGAAACCCAGGAAAACCAGTGGTGTAATTTAGTCCAAGTCCAAAGACTTGAGAACCAGGGGGGTCAATGGTATAATTCCCTGTCCAAGGGTGGGAAAAGACCAATGTCTCAGCTTAAATAGGCAGACAGGAAAAAAAGGAGGTAATTTCTTCCCTCCTCTGTCTTTTGTTCCATGTAGGCCCTCAATGGATTGGATGATGCCCATCCATATTGGGGAGGGCAATCTATTTTACCGAGTTCACTGATTCAAATGCTAATCTCATCTGAAATCACTCTTGTAGACATACCCAGACATAATGTTTAATACTGACAATCTGCACAGACAAGTTGACCTGTAAAATTAACCATCACAAAAGGGTTCCATTCTATGAAAATGTTTTGGAGCTGGAGGAACACCATGATGCCTTGAAAAGTGGATGTGATTTCCCAGAGTGTAATTGGAATATGTCGAGAGTGAGGTTTGTTTTCATTGGCTAGCTGATACTACGTCTGGTCCTTTCAGGATCCATTTTTCTTCTTACAGAGGATGTGCTCTACACATATTACTCAAGTTCAGGACTGAGGGAAAGGAAACAGTCATTTCCCTTTTCCATGAATGCAACAAACTATAGAAGGACAGGTATACCCCTAATCAAAGATGAATGGCACATGTGAGAATATGAACAAATTGAATTTGTTGAATTTGAGCTCAGAATCATCTTCATGCAGATCGTCACACACCATTTGAATTAAATACCAGAGCAGTTGGGATAAATATAAGCAAGTGTCACTTTTAGTTAAATAAGGTAGCACTTTAAAGTTACCTAAACATCAAGCATTGCATTGATTGTGTCTTTTTAAAGTATGTTCATTTACATTATAAAACCCTGCACAAAATTTGATAATTGTGTAAGTGTTGTACAAAAACTAATATGATATGCAAATATAAATGTCATATTGTCTCATTAGCCATGCGTGAATCTTTATTACAATAAACCCCAAATCTAATTTGGAGTTTTTACATAATATATTTTAATTCATGGATGAAAGATTTGCATTGTAATTACAAAACTTAATTAAGTCATTCATCTGATAACATTCATGCAGATTTATACATATTCAACTAACATCAAAGCTGATGGCACTGGTAAGGTAAGTTTTACCCTTGTTTCCAATATTTTAGTTCTCAAAATATAATTTGGATATGTAATAGTGTAGATAAATAGTGATGTTCTGGAGCATGCATTGCATAGTGGAGAAAACTCCTTAACCACTCTTTCCATTTCTCAAAGTTTTTTAAATCTCACATCTTCTGAGATGTCTGTAAAGAGAGTAATATTAAGTTGCAATATAACTTTCCAGTTGCAAAAACACTTACCTCATATTAATACTGTAAGGAAGATACTGATAGTTACACTCATTTTAGAGATGAGAAACTTAGAAAACTGAGACTGATTTCTCCTGAAAGCATGAAATTACTAAATTGAGAAGCTAGGCTCTGATTTTAGTCTTTATTGATTTCCATCTTTCTTAAATGCCCAGAGCATGTTCTGTACCACTCACGCTGACTTTTGATCATACGATGCCTTAGAGTTATAAAATAATATCCTAAGAGCTGAATCACATATCGTGTAAAAAGTACTGGAAAAATCACCTCTTTGTTATCTATTATTACACATCAACTCTGAAATTTCATTGAGCATTTATGACATAGAATAAAAACTTACAAGTGTTTTATATACATTATCACGTATAATCTTTATAACAACCTTGTGAGGTAGATACTATGTTTTTCTTCAAATGAGAAAATTTAAGACACAAAGAAAGTTTTAAAATTTCCTAAGGTTATACAAGTAGTAGGTGGTAGAATCAAAATTCATTTGCTTCCATGTAGATTCATTTGCCCCTATTTGGAACACTTTCAAAATAGAGAGAAGTTTAAAATGCATCTAGGCTAATCTGTGACATTTAACATAATTGAAGGAAAATAAAAATAGGACTTGTAATTGAATGGGTTTAATAAACAATCATAGTGCTTGGTTTCCATGTGGATTTCACATTAACGTTCTCTCTTTCCAATACTGCAGTATTTTAATAGAATGTGCTGCTGTAAAAGTGTTGTTTGTTGATTAAAATGATTTAATGAGGGCAATGCATAAACATGAATGTTTCCATTCCAAATTTGATCCTATATAATAGGCTAAAAATAAATTAACTTTTGTTTAAAGCAAAATCTGTATTTGACAGTTAAGCAGTGTTCTCATTTCTTAGAACTTTATGGAGGTGGGAATTCAATAGAAATAACTGGACAAAATTCCACAGAAGCACTCCTTCATACACCAGAGGCATGAAACTCAGAGATAAGTGTTCCAAATTTCATGCCAATTGCTCTAAAGCCTTGCAAAACGTCAATGTGTAAAAACGGGTCATTTGCACTGAACCACTGCCAACATGTCAGAGTAAAACATATCTCTTGTTGAAATGTAAATGATTGGACCCTAAACTCTTTCATAATATATTTGGCATACAGGAGATTTGAGGTCACTGTTTGACCTATGCTAAAAATAAAAGCCACAGACATTGGTTGACCTCAATTTATTACCTGGAAACCACTCTGTTATGGGGAGAAAGGACCTTAGAGTTGGAAAGTTTGAATTTCTAGTTTTCATCCATATAAAGTAAAACTAGCCTTGTAAATTGTAAACTAAATATGTTTACTAAATATGTATAGAATACACATCTACTTGACAAGGACCTTTTATATAGAAGTAATTTTATATTACAAATAAAGTTTGCAACGAATTATCTATTTTATACTGAATCTTGGCAGTTAACTTATTCTGGATAAATGTTACATTTTTCCATTAGCATCAAGAGATGAAGAATTGGGAATATGATTTATGTTTTCAGGAAATAAGTACCTATTTATAGACAATTAAGGGTATTAGTTCTTTCTGCTTCTCCTAAATGCTCCCAGCCCACTTCCATAATTCCCATGAGAAGCCTATTTTGATTGATTTAATTCTGTGATGTTGACTTGCCCATATTGACTACTGCACAGTAACCGTGTTAATACACTATGCATATATACTCTCTCTTCTTCCTTTCATAGAGTCAGGGTTGAGCCTTTTATCAGCATAGTAAGAGACTCAGTTATCTTCTGGTGTTTCACTCATAAAGAGGAGTAAAATATATGAATTCTGCGTAAATGATAAGCTGACTCAGCCAGTTCTGGCACTCTTTTTGTCTCTCTTTCCATTGGCACAGTCAGAAGTAGCTAAATCCCTAAATTCAAGTTTAGGCTTGAGGAATAAAAGGAGGTCTCATAGGCCTAGGTAATCTCTCTAACCTTGAAAATTAAATAAACAGTTGAGGGATAAACCTGGATAAAATAATGATCTTTCCCCTTTATCATGTCTCTCATGCATTTACTTCTTGCCTGAAATTAAATTAAAAGGGTAACTGGGTTAAGGTAGTGTTTGTGCATTCCTGGGCATGATACCATCTAATAACTCTTTACTTTCATGATCATTTATAATCTCATCTACTATCTTCTTGCTATTAATAACATTGGCTGAGCACTGTGGGAGATGAAGATATACTCAATTCAGTCATTTCTAAATTTTTATTTTAATCTCACTCTTGTTCACATGCATAATAATCCATGGGATAACCTGATTTCGATATCTAGCTTGGATTTCTGCAGGGTGTGTTAAATACAGTTTATTGCATTCTCTCACACACAAAAATAACCCACCAGTGTGTTGAGACTTTCTGTAGAAAAAGTGTAAATTATGCCCACTGGCTTGGATGAGAGGGAAGCATCTGAGCAGGAAAGGCGGAGAGATCCAAACTAGAACTTAATTTTATTCATGCAAATAATCTCATAAAATAACATGAACCAATTCTCCAATAAGCAGTCATTTGAAATTATGTCAGCCACTTAACTTCTCCAGAAGCAAATTTCTTCATTTGTGTTACCAGATTTTAGACTAGCAGATAAGTAGCAACTCTTAGAGACCTAATATATCATGAACCTAAACTTAAAATCCTTAAGGTGAATACTAATTTTTATTTCTCCTCCTGAAATATGGGTACCCTAGAATAAGTGAGAAGTTGGTGGGAACTTAGAAAAAGAAGAGGTAAGGAAAGGATCAAAAAAATAATTACTTCAAAGGATCCTTGAACCGATGGCTGGATTAGAGTTCAGTCACCTCAAGTACATGCAAGGTTTAGAATGCAGTTAAAGAATTATCAGAACAGACAAAGAGTTTCTAGGTAAAACAAAGGAAACATCGTGCACAAAGATATCTGGAAGCCTTAAATTGCTAATGTCTACTTCTGCACTGTTACTTTTAATAACTGAGATCAGTTTATGCACTGAGTACTACATTAAAAGGTCTTAGCCCTCAAGAAATGCAAAATGTTAGTCTTATTTCTATTTTTACTTACTTTCTTCTATGGCTTAAGTAAGGGAAAAGGTTTCTTTAACAAAACTCCTTTAAGAGGCTAATTGGTACATTTGACATGCTGGAAATCCTACCTTGACAGTTGATTCCTTCAGCTTGAGATTTTGATTTCTGTAGAAATGTAATCCCCCGTGGGAGAAGTATGGCTTTAGTTTGAGTGTTTTTGATAATAGGTTTTTGTATGGCCCCACCATGAAGATCAGGAGCCCCAAAAGATGAAGCAGGAATAAAAAAAAATGTAGGAAAGGAGAGCCATGGGTCAGGGCCATCCTATTTGGATTTCCCTGTCAGAAATCTCTTCTTAATTATCCCCTTAACAATGGATGCAACTGCACATAAGCATCACCTTCATTCATCATACTCCCTAAAAAGCTTTTTAATTTTTTTCCACAAAGAAAAATTACAACCTCAGTGTCAGCTAAATAAATGGTATGCATGGCTATAAAGCCATCTTATATGACAAGGATAAATCTTTCAAGCAAAACTTGCTTCCCATTCAAGATAGGGTTGCAGCTGCAATAACATTTACAGGATTTAAGAGTTAAACTGTGGGAGAAAAAGACGTCTCAAGGGAAGGATTTTGGCTTTATATTGGCCCAACCTAAATATCCTAAAACCCAATGGGAGGGGTTGTGATTCTCCCCGCTACTTTGCTGTAAGTTTCAGAAAAGGTAAAATGGAGAAAGTGAGTTGAGATTATTAATGTGAAAATGTGTGTGGTGGGTGTGGAGAGGGAGGGAGAATTTATTAAAATGTCAAGTATGTATTATTTTATTTTATTTTTTACATTTTAAGCACAGCAGATCAATCAGTCAAATGTATTTATTGGGATCATTCAAGATCTCTAGAACAATTTTTCCTAACTGTATTTCTGCTATAACATATGTGACAGTAACACATATATGCTTGAGAAATCCATGGCAGACCAGATTATATACTGGCTTTAATAAGAGAACTGAGTCCTATGTAAAACTGAGGATGAGCTATCTATATCTTGACCTCATGTAACAAATTTTCAGTGCTGTTTGTGGAGGGGTAGTGGTTGTTTACCACCCATATGCCATATGGTAGAGGTTTAGTGAATACTTACTGTATCAATTAGTGGATGGATGTCTATGGTGGCACAAACTGCACCAAAATATCTGTACCCTCAAGAGTGTGGATTTGTGGGGCAAGCTGAGGCAAGAGGAGCAATAAAGAAGAGAAGCTTTTTAATGTAGAGATGTATTTCAAGGGAAGAAAGAGTCCTATGTATTTGGAGCCTTTGTGTTCAAGATTATTTTCATTTGTTCTTTTAACAAATACTTTTTGAGTACCTAAAATAAACTACAGTATATGCCAGGCATCAGCATAACAGAAATGAATATGACACAGCTCCATCTTTGAGTTCTCATTCCCTTGGGAGTAATTCTCATGTAAACAAAGAGTTATTTAATACAGTGTCTCTTCTTCTGAAAAGACATGATATAGAGTGTGGCAGAGTAATTTTAAAATTAGAATAGCAGTTCTCTATCTCATAACTGGATACGACACTGTTACTTTCTCATTTCTTCCTAGTTCTGTAATCCTATAATCCAGGATAAATATGTATCAAGGACAAACAGATTTTGATAACTAAACATATTTGTAAATTTAATTGAGATTATATGCAGAGACTGATAAGCTGCTTCCCTCAGAATTCTTTCAAAACAGTAAAATTTAATATCATTTTGCCACTATGTAAACTGAACTCTTTAATTCTTTACTCTTTGACCAAGATTTGAAAACAGTTCGAGGAACCAGACAGATTTCACTCAGTAGATGATGTGCTTTTCTGAACTCTGAGTGGCATGAGTTTTTTTCCCTTTGTGGAACCCAAGATGAATTTTTGAATGTCAGCGAGGCATTTAATATTTGAGTACCTTATCTGACGAGTCTGTTAGACTTTTATAAGTCCACTTCCTGGGATCTTTTTCAAAGGAGAGCTATAGATATTTTGTACTTGGCAAGGAGGAAGCATGAACTCTTGAAAAAGAGGTAGTGGTTAAATTAAAGGCATTAAATTGGATGGGATCAGGAAAGTAATATGGTGAAAATGGCTTATCATGTTAGTAACCTTGTGCTAAGAAGGGCAAGCTCTGTGGGAGTTCTTGGTGGAAGCGCTGTAGAAATTACCAAAATGGGAGAAATCTGAGTTTTCTAAATGTGATAGGTTTGATCTAAAATCTTGTTTTCCTTATTGTTCTTCACACACAATTTCCCAAAATGAAAAGACTAGAAAAAGTAACACTGTATTCCTTCATTCTGTCTTTTTTGTACATTTATTGTATGAGTGTTTATTTATAGAGAAATAACAAAAGCCTCTGCAAACTCTATTCTTCCTAAATAACTGCATTTCTACAATCATTATTTTAAAAATACTGAATAGATTTTTTTAATGGACTCTGTTTTATTCCTTTCCATGGGAGCTATCACTTACACCTGTCAGATGTGGGGATTCAGCAAGATATAAATGGAGCAAAGAAGAAAAGACCAGAAATTGAATAAAATGTATCCAATAGGTAGAAAAGGTGCTGATAGAGCTATAAGTGTGGAGAGTGATAATTGCTTAGTTTGGCTGGCAAGCATAATGTATCAGGATTACTCTATTCTCTGGCTATTTATTGTCCAGGAAAAATGTTATCAAATGGGACTTGAGAATGAAATTCTACTTTAAGTACCAAAAGTGACTGGGAACCAGGATGCATATAATATTAAGTGTTCAGGAAGACTAGGAGGTGGTATAAATGGTAATAGGACTCCAGCTACTATGGTGTTCTAAGATATATTCCTCAGAAACAGAGGACATGCATGCCTTTGTCACTGTTAGACCTTTATAAGTCACTGAAGATGCCTACAAAATGTAGCTTCTGCAAATTCAAAACCTAGTTCTGAGCCTATGACCATTAATAGTTGCCGTTCTGCTTCAGAACTGGCCATCCATGGACTTTGCTGCCCTGTTGGAAAAGACTTTATGGCTGAAAGGCTTAGCCCAGGCCTTTGGGGGGTTTCTCACTTGGCCTGATAATGAACCTGTTGAATAAGTTATCCAGTCCAGCATTCTTCTGCATTTCAACATCGTCAGCCTCGTCAAAGACTGCGTGATTCTGAAAGTGGACTCCAGAGAATCACAAGTGGTAGATGGGCTTGTTTTCCAGCATATCACTCTCCTCATGTAGCTGGCTTACAGGAACCAGTTTCTCAACATCTGCAACTGAAATTGGCAAAATCATGGTAGGGTTTATTCCTAGATGGGAGCAGAAATTTAAGGTGGTAACCAGAATAGGAATTTACCCTTTTTATTGCGGCCTTGTATCATTATAGTATTGTCTTTAAGGTAGTGAAGTGTAGTGGTTAAGAGTACAGATTTAGCAGCCAAAATGCCTAGGTTCATAGCTTAGCTCTACCATGTTACTTAACCTATTTACCTCAGTTTCCTCGACTGTAAAATAGAAGTGATAGATGAATTAGTGACTATCATTTACGCTTGTTTTATTGAATAAATTAGTTACTTTAAAACACTCAAAATAGTAAATAGTAAGTACAAAAAATATTAGCCCTTACTAGTTTGCCCCTTGTCACCTATCATTTGGATCTTTGTAATGGTCTTCTCTGTAGTTTCTCTAAGCTTCGAATCTCACTACCGTTTAATGTATTTCCCGTATCTATCATGGAAATTCTTAGGGGGAAGGGTAAGATGTGACAAAGAGAGAGAGTGGCATGGACATATATACACTACCAAACGTAAAATGGATAGCTAGTGGGAAGCAACCGCATAGCACAGGGAGATCAGCTCTGTGCTTTGTGACCACCTAGAGGTGTGGGATAGGGAGGGTGGGAGGGAGGGAGATGCAAGAGGGAAGAGATATGGGAACATATGTATATGTATAACTGATTCACTTTGTTATAAAGCAGAAACTAACACACCATTGTAAAGCAATTCTACTCCAAAAAAGATGTTAAAGAAAAACAAAACAAAAACATCCTTGTTGTCATTAAGCTTACAGTTTAATTATAGGGGATCAGCAATAGACAAGATAAGTCAAATATATCAAAAGTTAGACAAATATTAAGTGTTATGAAAGGAAGGGCTTCCTTGGAGAGTTTTCATTTGATATCGTGGTCAGTGAAGCCTACACTAAAAAAGAAATATTTGATTAATGACTAGAAAGTGGTGAGAGAATAAACCATATGGATATCTGGAAGAAGAGTATTCCAAGTAGTAGAAACAGCAAGTGCAAAGGGCCTGGGACAAAAATGTGACTTTTGTGCATAAGGCAGCTTAGCTGGAGTGGGGTAAGAAAGGGGTGTAGGGTAGGATATGAAGTCAAAGAGGCAGCAGGGGGCAGTTTATTTAGGAGAATACAGATAACTGTAAGGCCTTTGACTTGTTTTAAGTGAAATGAGAAGTCTTTGGTTTTGAGCAGAAAGAGTGACTTGACATTATTTCCTTTTTAGCTGGATTACTCTTACTATTGTATTGAAAATAATTTTTAGGGGGTAACCATATCCAGTTAGGAGGATGCTGACACTTATCAGATGAGAAATGCCAGGGACTAGAAGGGTGGTAAGTTTAGAGATGGTAGAAGTTGTTGCATTTGGGATATAATTTGAAAATAAAAACAAGAGGACCTAACAAATTGCATGTGGAATGTGAAAGAGAAACTTCTTTTTCTAGGCAACTAGAATATTGGAGTTAGCTTATACTTAGATAGAAGGACTGAAGGAAGGAGCAGTTTTGAGGCAACTGCAGGAATAGATGAAGAGTAGAGATCAAGAGTTCAATTTGTATACATGTTAACTTTGAGACAGATGCTCGTTAGAAATCCAAGGGGAGGTCTTGAGTGAACAGCTGGAAATATGGTTCTGGAGTTCAGGGGAGTGGTCCAGGCTAGAAATAGACATCTAAGAATGGGCAATGTTTTCTAAGCATTGACTGTCTCCTGTATTCCCTATAGCTCAAAGTCTTTCTTCTCTTTCATCAGATGGTGGAAATACTAAAGAACTTTCTCCGGGAAAATGTTGACTGTTCTCATAACACTCATTTCCATATTCTCTAATTGTGTTACTTCTACCAGTTTTTTTTTTTTTTAAAGAATTGTGTTGCATTCTTTTTTTAAAAAAATTAATTAATTAATTAATTAATTTTTGTCTGTGTTGGGTCTTCGTTTCTGTGCGAGGGCTTTCTCTAGTTGGGGCAAGCGGGGGCCACTCTTCATTGCGGTGTGCGGGCCTCTCACTATCGCGGCCTCTCTTGTTGAGGAGCACAGGCTCCAGACGCGCAGGCTCAGTAGTTGTGGCTCACGGACCTAGTTGCTCCGCGGCATGTGGGATCTTCCCAGACCAGGGCTCGAACCCATGTCCCCTGCATTGGCAGGCAGACTCTCAACTACTGCGCCACCAGGGAAGCCCCCACTTCTACCAGTTTTAATTGAAGAAACAGGATCAAGTCTGATTGAGGCAGGCCCAGGACAGGATGTGAACAACAATCTAGGAAACACTGTTTTGGTACTTTGACAGGCTAGATTAGGAAATGTGAGCATGCCAATGCAGAGAGTAATGTTGACTTAATGTTCTTCAATCCATGTGAACTTCCCAGAAGTTCACAGATAAAAGCAAACAAGAGGAAACAAACTGAATAGCCTTCTACTTGACCTTTGTTTTCCAAATAGTAATTTAGTCATTTGCCAGATTCAGTTGATCTCTTCCCAAAGGGAAGCAGCTCAGAGGGTATCCGGCAGCACTGAAAGCTTCCACTAGTTTGTTGGTCTCCTGCAAGATAGGTGTATCACAATGTCCCTTGTCACTGTTCCCATCAACTTGTTGCTCTCTATCCTTAGCTTTTAAATAAAACCATTTTGTTTTCTCTCCAACTTATTAATAGGTTCTTATAATTGTTTACACACACATACACATATTCATACACACCCACACACATGCTACCCACTTACTTACATATTACAGGGACACAGCCTTCTATGGTGGGGAAATTATCACGATTCCAATGGAAATATGAACTGCTCTACAAATCTATTACATCCTTTGGGTGGCATTTTTGGAAGGGGTGAAGAGAAGCTTAGCTTTGGAGGGAAGAGTTATGGTATTATAAAATATATTTCAGTTATGAACAGAGAAATTTAAAAATACTTTCTAAAAAGTGATAGTCCAATCTAAAGTAAAGATCAGTCAGTAAAGGGAAGTACATATTTTTGAATATGCCAACCATAGGACGATGGCTGTGATAGGTGAAGAGGAAACAGAGAACTGGAGATGACAAGATGTTTTTTAAAAAAAGTAACAGAAAGCAGATGTTGACTTCACTGGCAGTCCAGTGGTTAAGACTCTGTGCTTCCCCTTCAGGGGTAGTGGGTTTGATCCCTGGTTGGGGAACTAAGATGTGGCGTGGCCAAAAAAAAAAAAAAGCAGATGTTAAGGAGCAACTTGAACAAAAGTAAGCTTGAAATTTAAATGTTTCATGGAGATGACAGCAAAAATATATAATAATTTTAGCAATAAAAGCAGCTAATATTTGCATAGTGCTTTATACTTTGCACTAATATCACATAACTTATTTCATTTAATCCTATTATGTAACTCTCTGAGAGGGACAGAATTACAACCTTTTTATGAAGATAAAAAACTGAAGTCTAAAGTGGATACTTAATAGTCAAAGAATGCTACAGTGAACAAGAAGGACAGTCAGAACTGATGCACAATTCTTCTGACTCCCCATCCTGTTTGTTTTTACTGGCATCCTAATAATAAAAAATTTGAATATTTTCTATGACAAACATGCATGAAAGTACTTTCCAAGTTTGCTTATTATAAATACATAGCAAGGCATTATGTTCTTTGTTATTATCACCTTTGGTCCTTACACTGAATTATTTTGTATAAACATTCTATTATTGACTATCTGAAATAGCCCTCACATCTGTATAATTTCTTTTGTTTATCTAGTTTCTACAATAGCTCAAAATCAAAACAAGGAAAACTTTGTAAAATACTATCACTTAAGCCAGAGGGTTTAGTAAAAGACTAACTTGATTGCTTATATTATTCAGTGAATTAATCACTGGAATTGTTTCTAGAATTACTGGCTTTTTTTATTAAATAAAATCAGAATCCATGCAAGACTGAAGAGACATGTGGTTCTAACTCATCCTGGAATGAGTACTGTGTATTGCTTAAAGAACTACACTAAAACAGCCAAATAATCGTGCTTTGAAAAACCAGGGACCAGACTCCAAGTCAAATACCTAACTCAGAGCACAGAAAATTCTATACTTGAATTATTTCTAAAATATTTCCAATGTCACTTTATCTTTTATGGATAAGATAATGATTCTTAGAAAAAAAAAAAGAGAACAAAAAGCTTAGATAAACATTTCTTAAGACATACATTGATGTTGTGATGTGAATATGCCTTGAGAAACTTAAAACTATTCAGAAGACTACCTCTTTTCTTTTAAACTACCAGCAATGATGGATAGCCCCACCTCCCATACCCATGACAAATGCACAATTATATAATTTTAGGCATGTGATTCTTGCTACAGACGGGTATATTTACAAAGAAACGATATACACATAGATTGGATGGCATTTAATGAACAAATCAATTGAGTAAATTATTCAAAGGTAAGGAAGTTGAATAAGCTCATTTCATAAATTCAAAATGTAAAGGTAGAAAGAGAACATTGAAGTGTTGGTTTAATGAAGTTTTCTTCTTAATGCATAACCATGACTAACCACAGCATGGGGGAGCCTTCTGTTAATGAGGGAAACATTCGTTGACACAAGTGAGCATCTAATAATGTCTACCTTTGGGGCAGATGAATCTATTATTTCAGTTCTGGTGAACAACAAAGGGGACAGATAGGGCAGGAAATGTAAGATAATTGCCTCTCTTAAAGGAAAATCTGCTCTCCTTTGAGATATAGAATTTCATCTCTGGCTTCACAGGAATCCTTTTCTTTATGTAGGATGCCAGGTACATCATAAAATAAAACCAGCTTGTTCTCTTCTCTTTGGGTTATATTAACTGAATTAATAAGCTGAGTGAGTCCTCTAACTACATCTTATTCTTAATACTAATTATTTCAATTTATGAAAAAACATGCCCATTACCTGGAGTTCCATTTTTTATGTGTGATCTAATCTGAACACAACAAGGATATAATATTGAATTCTGTTTTCATTGAATCTCAAAATACAAAACAGAACAAAACTCAAGAAAACTAAGGGATACAACAAAGTGATGGTTCAAAGTCTGGGGTGGGGGATTATTTGGAAGAGATACAAACCCTCAGATTTGAGGTACTATGGGGCAGTGGAAATGAAATGGGTCCTAAAATAGAAAGATGGAGGTTTAAACTCCCCATTTTGTTATTTAATATGTAAGCCTTGTCAGTCATATATCTTAAGCTCAGTGAGCCTCATTTCCCCTTTATGTAACAAGGATGATAATACGTACCTTAGAGCAGAGTTTTCATGATTCATAGATAATGTCTATAAAGAACCTCATTTTCTTCTTTTTTCATTTGATTGTTTATTTATTTATCTTTATTTTATCTAAGCTATTTTGTGCTTTCATTGTCTGTGTTTGGCAGTTCTCATCTTCTGTCCTTAGGAAGAGAATGCAATCTCACACTTTTAAAGTTCATGTCCTCCCACTAATTTTGGTGAGCCTTGTAACAGGCTGTCATTGCTGTGTACAACATTTATACGCATAAGAGAAAATTAGCCCAGTTTTCAAGCTATTTTGAGTTCCTATGGACTCATTTATTTACCTTCTGAGCTGAAGTGATGAGAGAAACTGAGATTCACCAAAATCTTGGTACCAGAATCCTCTCCCTGTAATTACTATTTAGTCTTAAAGATGTTCTAGCACTCAATTTGTGATGAGAGCAAATAGAAATTGGATAGTCTCTGATTCCCACTTAATTCTTGTTCCCATTAAGTAGGACTAGATGATGAGTCCTCATTTAGCAGACCTGATTCCAATGCTGGATGGTACCATTTTGATTTTATTTGGTTATTTTCTCGTTCTAAATTTTTAATTAAAAATAAATGAAAACTTAATGGGGATAGTAAGGCTCAGCTGCTACAGTCAAAACCTAAAGTAATTCAGATTACTGAGTATGGTAATTTAAAATAATTTGAAAATATTATAAATACTAATGGGTCATAAAGCTTGTTAGAAAATATAAGACTAATATGTGTATGGTGACTACTTTTATGTGAAATCTTGATGATCTCAAACTTAGGTTCCAAACTTGGTAGACCAAACATGTTGGCCTCTTCACTCTCATTATATCTGTAAAAGGATCACTATATCAGCCTTAGGACATCAATGACAGGAGCCTTGACATGCATTAATTCAAGTTGTAGAATGAAATTTCAGTAATGATTGCTTCACATTCCAGCTGGTAGCAACCCTGAAACTATTTATGTTTCAGGGCAAGGAAACTTTGAAGCTGCATCTTGCACTACTTGGTTGTGTCAGGTCACAAACTTGGATTGACAATTATTGTAGGCTAATGATTCTAAAATTAGGCACAAATCATTAAGATGCAAGTCCTGTGTATGGCTATAAGAAATCACTGTTTTACAGTCTCTTCTAATGATTCCTCAAGGAATCCATGGGGAATGCTTATATATTTTGCAAATGCATTCTGGGTGTTACTTGTTACCTCAGCTCACTGTCTAGACCATTGCACTATTT
The DNA here is from genome assembly GCF_028564815.1 of Eubalaena glacialis. Taxonomy (NCBI): domain Eukaryota; kingdom Metazoa; phylum Chordata; class Mammalia; order Artiodactyla; family Balaenidae; genus Eubalaena; species Eubalaena glacialis. The sequence continues at coordinate 47,202,969 of NC_083725.1, read as the reverse complement.
GTCTTGTGGGTCTCGTTTTGCAAACTATAAACTTTAGGCAACTTTTACTTCTTTGGTGCTACTTTGCACCTTGTAAGGTGTAGGACCCTTCTATATTTTCTTCCACATGATTGTTGATAATAAGATTGACCATTTAAGAGAATTTACTTAAAGAGTAGGGCAAACTAAAGATAACTGAAACAACAAACTTTATTATTTATTTTATTTTATTTTTTTTGGCAATCATAAACTGAGAAATTTTCTGTTTTTAAAAAAGGGAGGTGGGACTGTATCCTTCAAAAATGTTAATGTCTTAAAAAACACAGACAAACTGTGGAACTATTCCAAACAAAAGGAGGCTGAAGAGATATGACAGCTAAATACCTTCCTGACCCTAGACTGGATCCTGTATTGGAGGGAAAAATGCTATAAAGAACATTAGTAGGGCTTCCCTGGTGGCACAGTGGTTAAGAATCTGCCTGCCAATGCAGGGGATTATATAACTGATTATTTGAGAGACTATTCCTTTTTTTTTTTTTTTTCCCCACACACACACTGTAAGAAACAACAAACTTTAAATCAGTGATAATTAGTCCAGTCCAAGGTTCATCATAGGGCTTTGCTCTTGGGTTATCTTTCTCCATCTTTCAGCCAGTTTCTATGTTGCAGGGGCAAGTCTATAACGTTTTTGCTTCAAGGAGACGGGCTTGTACTTTCCTCTTCTTTCTAGATTTCAAGTTCCAACGTCTGGGCAGTGTTGGCAGTGGAAGGAGACAGGAGGATTAGAGGATTGTTTTCCTAAAAGACAAAATAATATACTGGAAAGCAACTCTATCAATAATGATACTAAATTTCATTGTTATGCCAAGTTTGAGTTTTCATTGACATAAAACATTCCTTCTCAGAATAGAACTCTGCTTTATCATTGTATAACAAAATAATTTTATGCAAATAAAAGGCAGATTGCACTCACAAAGGGGTTGAAAATGTTAGACAAAATTAATTAAGCAGTTTCTCTCCCTTTCTAACCATCAAGACTTCACAAAAACAGTTGTGGTCTAGGATCATCCTGCCCACCCTATCACTTACTGGAAAATTATTTAACGTAGTTTGTTTCCATAATACCCATCCAGCATTTAGATGAAGTTATCTTTTCTTAACTTTAATAGTTAATAGCGTACCTTGCAAACTTCAATACTTTGCTATTATTATCTGGACAAACTGTCTTTGGAGAAAGTCATATTTAAACAGTTTACTAATCAATTTTCTCTTTTGTAAAGTAGAAATAATAATGCCTGCTCTTTCACATTAATTGGTTGGCTGGTTCATCCCAGTGCCCTTTATTTATTTATTTATTTATTTATTTATTTGTTTGTTTGTTTGTTTGTTTGTTTATTTTTGGCTCTGTTGTGTCTTCGTTTCTGTGCGAGGGCTTTCTCTAGTTGCGGCAAGCGGGGGCCACTCTTCATTGCGGTGTGCGGGCCTCTCACTATCGCGGCCTCTCTTGTTGCGGAGCACAGGCTCCAGACGCGCAGGCTCAGTAGTTGTGGCTCACGGGTCCAGTTGCTCCGCGGCATGTGGGATCTTCCCAGACCAGGGCTCGAACCCGTGTCCCCCACATTGGCAGGCAGACTCTCAACCACTGCGCCACCAGGGAAGCCCCCAGTGCCCTTTAGACCCATGTATGTGGTAGTGTGGAGTCTTCCAGGTTTGACTAAGGGAGTTATTGGTCTGATCAGTGTGCTGATTGTTGCTCTAAGAAGCACTTAACATTTATTTCCTCCCTGAATCCCACCTCTATACACAAACACAGAAACACCACAACCACTACCATCTTGTATGAAACTGGCAGATTCAGAATATCTGAAAAGTCTTACTTTAAACCGTAATTGAGTCCATAATTCACTTAAAGATATTTTCAGCCACATGAGTGACAACATAATGATGAGGCCATATCTCTTTAAAAAAGGGGGAAAAAAAGTCACAAAAATGACATAGAACTTAAAATTAGACTTGAAAGCCATGATCAGCTATATTTAGCCAATGAAGTTTAGTGTAAAATAAGGGTAGGTTTTTGGTGTCATGTATTATTTACAAATCTCTAATGTTCTTCTAGTTTTTGTTTACAAACCAGAAAAAAGTGATAGAGGTGAATATTCACAAATAGAAAATTTACGTACACATATGTAGCAGATGTGGTATATAAATATACAAAGTACAATAAATAAAACTCACCAAAAAAAGTGTATCTGATGGACTGTGTATGGTGTAGTAATATAATTCACATTGGTAATGATTCTGTTTACAGTACTTTAATAGCTACATTGATCACATTTGAATAATGAATTGCTTATGTTAATAGTAATTGGAATTTGCTTATTTAAACACTTATCATTGCTAATTTCAGTTACCCAATAATGGGAAGTTAAGATTATACAATTAAATAGATTTTATCAAGCTTACTTTGGGGGGAAAAACACATTTATTCTGATATGAAAACTGTTTTAATGCCAGATTTATTTTAAGTTAACAGGCTTATTTTAAATTAAAAGCCAAAGCTGTAATTATTTAAAAAATTGCCTCTTAAACAGATGTGTCTAGTTTTAGTATGGGCCCATTACTATAGGGAATATTTTATGAGTTTTTTCTCTAGTACTTTATATTTTTCTTAAGTGGTTTTAAATTGTTTTTATAAGCTATTTATCACAATAATCATATGACATGAGTTAACAGGTTTCCAGTTTCACAGATGAATATATAAGATTATTAATGATTAAAGTAAAAAGTAATGAATGCACAGAGGTAGTTTGTGCTCATATATGCATCTAGCTTTTCCTATAGATAGGTTAGCTGAGTGTTTGGTATAGAGAAGGTGACCCCAAAACACCACTATAATGAGTGAATTTTTGAAATAATGAATTAAGCTCCAGTCTGCTACTTAGTTGAAGTCTAGCCTTCTGGCCTTTTAGCAACTACAGTAGTCGCCCCTTGTCTGAAGTTTCACTTTCCACAGTTTTCTGAGTAGCATGATGTAATCTCGTGCTCTCCTGCTCCATCCTGCCTGGGATCCCCATCCCTTGACAAGCCTGCTCCTCATCCAACCATCAACATCGTCATGGCTCCATGACCAAAGATCACCTGGATCAGACGATTTTACTTTTGATGTATCATCAGGTCCGTAGTAGTCTAATGCTAAGTCACAATGCCTAGTCATTTACCTCACTTCACTGGCATTTTATCACATCACATCATCACAAGTAGAAGGGTAAATACAAAACAATAAGGTATTATGAAAGAGAGACCATAACCATATAACTTTTATTACAGTATATTATTATAGTTCTTCTATTTTATTATTATTGTTGTTAATCTCTTACTGTGCCTAATTTATAGATTAAAATTTATCTTTGGTATATATGCATAGGAAAAAACAGTATATATAAGGTTTGGTGCTATCTGCGATTTCAGGAATCCAGTGGGGGTCTTGGAATGTGTGCCCTACAGAAAAGGGGGAACCACTGTAATATTGGTCCCTAGACATAATCGATTTGAGGTATGCTGGATAAAATCTATATGCTGGCCTAGGCCAATTGTCCTTATGTGGCTCCACCAAGGACAAGATAAAGATCTGTGAAACTGTTCTGTGGGTTTAGAGTATTGTTCTAGCCCTCTGTTTCTTCATCTATAAGATGTAAACAAAAAAATTTGTCTTGCAGAGTTGTGACAATAAATGAAATAAATAATATAAAGTCTGTAGACCATAACCTATTGCACCAAGAATGCACTCAATAACTTATAAATATTACTAGTTTCAGATTAAAATCAATGATTTATGGAGATGAGTATACTTATTTAACATTTTAAATTACTCAAAAAACATGATTCCGTAGAATTATGTAGCATCCTAATCTTCTTACATACACTGTAACACTGTTTTAAGGCCATCGCTTTTTTTGTGATTTTTTTCCTTCTCTATGTCTACATTGTAAGATTTACCTGCTTCTAACTATTCTTAACCTCATTACAATGTTGTTTTCTAACCTATAAGTTATTTATTTATTTATTTATGCCTAAATTTACTTTTGTGAATCCAGTGTTTGTATAATACAATGCTGTGCTTGGAGAAAAGTGTTTTAGCCAAATATGAAGACTAATTTTAAGAAATATTAACCTACTATCTGAGGGAAACATAAATAGATAACTATTATACAAGATAGAATTTGATATGTATAAAACTGGTAACAAATTCTATAGAATTTCAGAGAAGTTGTATATATTTATTGCTGTTAGGAAATTTGGTCAGGTGAAGATGTAGTTTTAAAATATGGGTAGAGGGGAAACCTTCAAGATGGTGGAGGAGTAAGATGTGGAGATCATCTTCTTCCCCACAAATGCATCAGAAATACAGCTACATGTGGAACAACTCTTACAGAACACTGGCAGAAGACTTCAGACTTCCCAAAAGGCAAGAAACTCCCCATGTACCTGGGGAGGGAAAAAGAAAAAAGAAAAAACAGAGACAAAAGAATAGGGACGGGACCTGCACCTCGGGGAAGGAGCTGTGAAGAAGGAAAAGTTTCCACACACTAGGAAGCCCCTTAACTGGCGGAGATGGGGAGTGGCACGGGGAAAAATTCAGAGCCACGGAGGAGAGCGCAGCAACAGGGATGCAGAAGGTAAAGTGGAGAGATTCCCTCACAGAGGATCGGTGCCAACCAGCACTCACCAGCCCAAGAGGCTTGTCTGCTCACCCTCCAGGGCGGGTGCGGGCTGGAAGATGAGACTCAGGCTTCGGAGGTCAGATCCCAGGGAGGGCACTGGGGTTGGCTGCGTGAACACAGCCTGAAGTGGGATAGTGTGCCACAGCTAGCCGGGAGGGAGTCCGGGAAAAGGTCTGGAACTGCCTAAGAAGCAAGAGACCATTGTTTCGAGGTGCATGAGGAGAGGGGATTCAGAGCACCACATAAACAAGCTCCAGAGAATGGCGTGAGCCACAGCTATCAGCACGGACACCAGAGATGGGCATGAAATGCTAAGGCTGCTGCTGCAGAGACCAAGAAGTCTGTGTGCAAGCACAAGTCACTATCCACAACTCCCCTCCCAAGAGTTTGTGGAGCCCACCAATGCCAAGGTCCCATGATCCAGGGACAACTTCCCCAGGAGAACACACGGCATGCCTCAGGCTGTTGCAACCTCATGCCGGCCTCGGCCATCACAGTCTCACCCCGCGTTCCGTAACCCTCCTTCCCCACAGCATGAGTGAGCCAGAGCCCCCTAATCAGCTTCTGTTTTAACCCCATTCTGTCTGGGTGGGGAACAGGCACCCTCAGGCGACCTACACACAGAGGTTGGGCCAAATCCAAAGCTGAACACCAGGAGCTGTGCGAACAAAGAAGAGAAAGGGAAATTACTCCTAGCAGCCTCAGGAGCAGTGGATTAAATCTCCACAATCAACTTGATATACCCTGCATTTGTGGAATACCTGAATAGACAATGAATTATCCCAAAATTGAGGTGGTGGACATTGGGAACAACTGTAGACTTGGGGTTTGCTTCCTGCATCTAATTTGCTTCTGGTTTTATGTTTATCTTAGTTAAGTATATAGAGTTTATTATAATTGGTAGATTAGTTTATTGATTTGGTTGCTCTTTTCCTTTTTATATATATATATTTCCTTTTTCTCTTTTTATGAGTGTGTATGTGTATGATTCTTTGTGTGAGTTTGTCTATCTACTTTTGCTTTTACCATTTGTCGTAGGGTTCTGCCTGTCTGTTATTTTTTTTTTTTAAGTATAGTTTTAGGGCTTGTTATCATTGGTGGATTTGTTTTTTGCTTTGGTTGCTCTCTTCTTTCCTTCTTTTATTACTTTTAATTTTTAATAATTTTTTTATTTCTTATTTTAATAACTTTATTTTATTTTATTTATTTATCATTTTTTTATTTATTTCTTTTTTTCTCCCTTTTTTATGAGCTATGTGGTTGACAGGGTTGTGGTGCTCCAGATGGGTGTCAGGCCTGTGCTTCTGAGATGGGAGAGCCAAGTTCTGGACATTGGTCCACCAGAGACTGCCTGGCTCCATGTAATATCAAATGACAAAGCTCTCCCAGAGATCTCCATCTCAACGCTAAGACCCAGCTCCACTCAAGGAGCAGCAAGCTACAGTGCTGGACAACCTATGCCAAACAACTAGCAAGACAGGAACACAGCCCCACCCATTAGCAGAGAGGTTGCCTAAAATCATAATAATGTCACAGACACCCCAAAACACACCACCAGATGCGTTCCCACAAGAAAGACAAGATCCAGCCTCATCCACCAGAACACAGGCACCAGTCACCTCCACCAGGAAGCCTACCACAACCCACTGAACCAAACTTAGCCACTGGGGGCAGATACCAAAAACAACAGGAACTATGAACCTGTAGCCTGTGAAAAGGAGACCCCAAACACAGTAAGTTAAGCAAAATTAGAAGACAGAGAATCACACAGCAGAAGAAGGGGCAAGGAAAAATACCACCAGACCAAATAAATGGAGAGGAAATAGGCAGTCTATCTGAAAAAGAATTCAGAGTAATGATAGTAAAGATGATCCAAAATATTGGAAATAGAAGAGAGAAAATACAAGAAACATTTAGCAAGGACCTAGAAAAAGAAAAGAGCACACAAATGATATTGAACAACAAAATAAATGAAATTAAAAATTCTCTAGAAGGAATCAATAGTGGAATAAATGAGGCAGAAGAATGGATATGTGACCTGGAAGATAAAATAGTGGAAATAACTACCACAGAGCAGAAAAAAGAATGAAAAGAATTGAGAACAGGCTCAGCGACCTCTGGGACAACATTAAACACACCAATATTCGAATTATAGGTGTCCCAGAAGAAGAGAAAAAGAAAGGGACTGAGAAAATATTTGAAGAGATTATAGTTGAAAATTTCCCTAATATGGGAAAGGAAAGAGTCAATCAAGTCCAGGAAGCACAGAGAGTCCCACACAGGATAAATCCAAGGAGAAACATGCCAAGACACATATTAATCAAACTATCAAAAATTAAACACAAAGAAAAAATACTAAAAGCAGCAAGGGAAAAACAACAAATAACATACAAGGGAATCCCCATAAGGTAAACAGCTGATATTTCAGCAGAAACACTGCAAGCCAGAAGGGAGTGGCAGGACATATTTAAAGTGATGACAGGGAAAAAGCTACAACCAAGATTACTCTACCCAGCAAGGATATCATTCAGAATCGACAGAGAAATTAAAACCTTTACACACAAACAAAAGCTCCACCAAACCTCCTTTACAACAAATAATAAAGGAACTTCACTAGGAAGGAAACACAAAAGAAGCAAAAGACCTACAAATACAAACCCAAAACAATTAAGAAAATGGTAATAGGAAAATACATGTTAATCACTACCTTAAATGTAAACGGATTAAATGCTCCAACCAAAAGACATAGACTTGCTGAATGGATGCAAAAACAAGACCCATATATATGCTGTCTACAAGAGACCCACTTCAGACCTAGGGACACATAAAAACTGAAAGTGAGGGGATGGAAAAAGATATTCCATGAAAATGGAAATCAAAAGAAAGCTGGAGTAGCATTTCTCATATCAGACAAAATAGACTTTAAAATAAAGACTATTACAAGAGACAAAGAAGGACACTACATAATGATCAAGAGATCAATCCATGAAGAAGATAAAACAATTGAAAATATTTATGCACCCAACATAGGAGCACCTCAACACATAAGGCAAATGCTAACAGCCATGAAAGGGGAAATCAACAGTAACACAATCATATTAGGGGACTTAACACCCCACTTTCACCAATGGACAGATCATGCAAAATGAAATAAATAATGAAACACAATCTTTAAATGATACATTAAACAAGATGGACTTAACTGATATTTAGAGGACATTCCATCCAAAACTAACAGAACACGCATTCTTCTCAAGTGCTCATGGAACATTCTCCAGGATAGATCATATCTTGGATCACAAATCAAGCCTTGGTAAATTTAAGAAAATTGAAATCGTATCAAGTATCTTTTCCGGCCACAAAGCCGTGAGACTAGATATCAAATACAGGAAAAAAATCTGTAAAAAAAACAAACACATGGAGGCTAAACAATACACTACTAAATAACCAAGAGACCACTTAAGAAATCAAAGAGGAAATTAAAAAATAACTAGAAATAAATGACAATGAAAACACAATGACCCAAAACCTATGGGATGTAGCAAAAGCAGTTCTAAGAGGGAAGTTTATAGCAATACAATCTTACCTCAAGAAACAAGAAACATCTCAAATAAACAACCTAACCTTACAACTAAAGTAATTAGAGAAAGAAGAACAAAAAAACTGCAAAGTTAGCAGAAGGAAAGAAATCATAAAGATCAGATCAGAAATAAATGAAAAAGAAATGAAGGAAACAATAGCAAAGAGCAATAAAACTAAATGCTGGTTCTTTGAGAAGATAAAGAAAGTTGATAAACCATTAGCCAGATTCATCAAGAAAAAAAGGGAGAAGACTCCAATCAATAGAATTAGAAATGAAAAAGAAGTAACAGCTGACACTGCAGAAATATCAAGGATCATGAGAGATTACTACAAGCAACTATATGCCAATATAATGGACAACCTGGAAGAAATGAACAAATTCTGAGAAAAGCACAACCTTCCGAAACTGAACCACGGAGAAATAGGAAATATAAACAGACCAATCACAAGCACTGAAATTGACACTGGTATTAAAAACCTTCCAACAAGCAAAAGCCCAGGACCAGATGTCTTCACAGGCAAATTCTATCAAACACCTAGAGAAGAGCTAACACCTATCCTTCTCAAACTGTTCCAAAATATAGCAGAGGGAGAAACACTCCCATACTCATTCTACGAGGCCACTATCACCCTGATACCAACTCCAGAAAAAGATGTCTCAAAGAAAGAAAACTACAGGCCAATATCACTGATGAACATAGATGCAAAAATCCTCAACAAAATACTAGCAAGCAGAATCCAACAACACATTGAAGGGATCATGCACCATGATCAAGTGGGGTTTATCCCAGAAATACAAGGATTCGTCAATGTACACAATCAATCAATGCGATACAACATATTAACAAACTGAAGGAGAAAAACCATATGATCATCTCAATAGATGCAAAAAATGCTTTTGACAAAATTCAACACCGATTTATGATAAAAACCCTCCATAAAGTAGTCATAGAGGGAACTTACCTCCACATAATAAAGGCCATAGATGACAAACCCACAGCCAACATCGTTCTCAATGGTGAAAAACTGAAACCATTTCCTCTAAGATCAGGAATAAGACAATGTTGCTCACTCTCACCACTATTATTCAACATAGTTTTGGAAGTTTTAGCCACAACAATCAGAGAAGAAAAAGAAATAAAAGGAATCCAAGTTGGAAAAGAAGAAGTAAAGCTGTCATTGCTTGCAGATGACATGATACTATATATAGAGAATCCTAAAGATGCTACCAGAAAACTACTAGAGCTAATCAATGAATTTGGTAAAGTAGCAGGATACAAAATTAATGCACAGAAATCTCTTGCATTCCTATACACTAAGGATGAAAAATCTGAAAGTGAAATTAAGAAAACACTCCCATTTACCATTGCAACAAAAAGAATAAAATATCTAGGAATAAACCTACCTAAGGAGACAAAAGACCTGTATGCAGAAAACTATAAGGTACTGGTGAAAGAAATTAAAGATGATACAAACAGATGGAGAGATATACCATGTTCTTGGATTGGAAGAATCAACATTGTGAGAATGACTCTACCACTCAAAGCAATCTACAGATTCAATGCAATCCCTATCAAACTACAAATGGCATTTTTCACAGAACTAGAACAAAAAATTTCACAATTTGTATGGAAACACAAAAGACCCTGAATAGCCAAAGCAAACTTGAGAAATAAAAACGGAGCTGGAGGAATCAGGCTACCGGACTTCAGATTATACAAAGCTACAGTAATCAAGATAGTATGGTACTGGCACATAAACAGAAATATAGATCCATGGAACAAGATAGAAAGCCCAGAGATAAACCCACACACATATGGTCACCTTATTTTTGATAAAGGAGGCAAGAATATACAATGGAGAAAAAGCCTTTTCAATAAATGGTGCTGGGATAACTGGACAGCTACATGTAAAATAATGAAATTAGAACACACCCTAACACCGTACACAAAAATAAACACAATATGGATTAAAGACCTAAATGTAAGTCCAGACACTATAAAACTTTTAGAGGAAAATATAGGCAGAATGCTCTATGACATAAATCACAGCAAGATCCTTTTTACCCACCTCCTAGAGAACTGGAAATAAAAACAAAAGTAAACAAATTTGACCAAATGAAACTTAGAAGCTTTTGCACAGCAAAGGAAACCATAAACAAGACGAAAAGCCAACCCTCAGAATGGGAGAAAATATTTGCAAATGAAGCAACTGACAAAGGATTAATCTCCAAAATTTACAAGCAGTTCATGCAGCTCAGTATCAAAAAAAGAAACAACCCAATCCAAATATTGGTAAAGACCTAAATCGACATTTCTCCAAAGAAGATATACAGATTGCCAACAAGCATATGAAAGGATGCTCAACATCACTAATCATTAGAGAAATGCAAATCAAAACTACAATGAGTTATCACCTCACACCAGTCAGAGTGGCCATCATCAAAAATCTACAAACAATAAATTCTGGAAAGAGTATCGAGAAAAGGGAACCATCTTGCACTGTTGGTGGGAATGTAAATTGATACAGCCACTATAGAGAACAGTATGGAGGTTCCTTAAAAAACTAAAAATAGAACTACCATACAACCCCACCATCCCACTACTGGGCATATACCCTGAGAAAACTATAATTCAAAAAGAGTCATGTACCACAATGTTCATTGCAGCTCTGTTTACAATAACAAGGACATGGAAGCAACCTAAGTGTCCATTGACAGATGAATGGATAAAGAAGATGTGGCACATATATACAATGGAATATTACTCAGCCATAAAAAGAAATGAAATTGAGTTATTTGTATTGAGTTGGATGGGCCTAAAGTCTGTCATACAGAGTGAAGTAAGTCAGAAAGAGAAAAACTATTACCATATGCTAACACAAATATATGGAATGTAAAAAAAAAAAAAAAGGTTCTGAGGAACCTAGGGGCAGGACAGGAGTAAAGACGCAGATGTAGAGACGCAGATGTAGAGAATGGACTTGAGGACACGGGGAGGGGGAAGGGTAAGCTGGGATGAAGTGAGAGAGTAGCATGGACATATATACACTACCAAATGTAAAATAGATAGCTAGTGGGAAGCAGCCACATAGCCCAGGGAGATCAGCTTGGTGCTTTCTGACCAACTAGAGGGTTGGGATATGGAGGATGGGAGAGAGACACAAGAGGGAGGAGATATGGGGATATGTGTATATGTATGGGTGATTCACTTTTCTATAAAGCAGAAACTAACACACCATTGTACAGCAATTATGCTCCAATAAAGATGTTTAAAAAAAATAATAAAATATGAGTAGAATTCTCACCGCAAAAAATAAATGTTAATTATGTGACAGGACATGTTAGCTAATGCTACGGTGGTAATAGTTTTCTAATTATAAGTGTATCAAATCATCACATTGTGCACCTTAAACTTACACAATGTTATATGTCAATTTTATCTGCATAGAGCTGGAAAAAATATGGACAGAATTTCAGAAATTGGCCAACAGCATTTTACAAACATAGGATTTCCTAATCTTTATTTAAAAAAATTCTCCCCATGTGATTTTGATGATTAGCCATGTTTGGAAATCACTATTAGCCAAATTCATGACCTTTTGTCCTTGGCCAGAGTCATCTCAAGGTGCTAGAAAACTAAGGAGAAAACTAGGGAGAGAGGTGTTATTACAGGAAGAAATGAAAAGAAATGCGCACACATGTTTCTCAAGATAAGATAGTTTTTTCTAGTAATTAAGTTCAGCTAGTTCTGGTACACTTATACCTCAGGCAGACTCCCTTAAATTGTAAATTCCACATTTGTTATTTACTAGCTATGTGACAGAGTAAATTAATTAGAAACTCTATAATCTCCTTTTCTTTGTCTTTAAAATGGGGTTAATAATGCCTATTTCATAGGCTTTTATTGTGATTGAGATAATACTGTGTAATCAATGCATTAACATGTAGAACATAATGGGTTATTCTCTTAGATCCCTTTTTTACTTTCCCACAATTGCTTGTCCAAACATGTTTCATGATGTTGGTTTTCCTCCATGGTTTGGATGAAACTGAAGCCTGAAGACTCTTCTTGTGTTAGTGGCTTCCAGAGAAACAGAATCAATAAGAGTGCCTTAAACTAGAGAAAGGTGTTGTCTCACAGTTCTGGAGGCTAGAAGTCTCAGATGAGGGAGTTGGTAGTGTTGGTCCTTTCTGAGGGAAGAATGGGTTTCAGGCCTTTTGACTTGGCTTGTAGATGGCCTCCTTCTCCCTGTCTTCACATCGTCTCACCCCTGCATATGTCTCTGTGACTAAATTTCTCTTTTAAAAAAGATGCCGCTCATATTGGCTTAGCACTCACCTTAATGAGCTTACTTTAACTTGATTATCTCTGTAAAGACCCTAACTCCAAATAAAGTCACATATTGAGGTACTGAGGGTTAGGACTCCAACATATGAATTTGGCAGGAGGCATAATTCAACCCATTAATACTTACCTTCCAGTCTCTCCCAGTTCCCATTCTAGTCTTTCTTCTCCAGGAGTAACTACTGTCCTGAATTTATGCCTTCTTTTTCCGTATTATTTTACCAAATACTTAAGTACAGCAAAAAAAAGTATTCTTTATGCTTGAAAGATAATTTCCTTTTTATAAACTGAGCCATTAAATAATTACTCTTGTATGACTTTTTATGTCAATATTTTGTTTCCCGAGATTTGACTATGTTGATGTAAAAGCTATAATTTGTACATTTTCTTTGTAAGTAACTATATCAACACATTATTTATCCATCTTATATTTGATGGGTATTTGGGTTGAATTCAGTCTTATTACTGCAAATACATTGCAATAAAATTCCCAAACAAAAACATTCTTTTTATATTTTCTGATGTACAGGGACAAGAAATACTTCAGAATATGTACTTAAGAAAGGGTTTGCAGAATCAGAAGTTACACATGGGTTAATGTTTGATCAGGGTAACATAACTACTATGTATTATGGAATAAGGAATTTATTATAAAAATTAATCTTATAAAATTATGGGAAGTGCTGGAGAAGTAAAGATCTGAATAGGATCAGAGAAAAGTAATTAACCACTCCTGATGTTATTGAAATAGTTGAAGCTTGTGAGAAGGGAGGCATATCCAGGAGCTGGAGTGAAATTGTTAAGGAGTTTGATATAGAAGTCTAAGGAAGTTTGCTGGATTTTTGTGGATATTGCCTCTGAGTTTGCAGGGATACATCCAGCAAGACTGACAAAGAAAGAAAGCTGGGCAGGTTGAGGAGTGAAATAAGAGGACAAACTGGAACCCACTGTCACTATTGAGTCTGCCACTTACAAATGCTAACTAAACAGGTAAATTTTTTCATATGGCAAACCCTAACTTGAAACCACTCAGGAAAGGGAATTTTGAGATTCATGTTCACAGATTACTTGAACTGAAACAGTATCATGCCATTACATCAACTTTACAAATAATTCCAAATAATTTTCAAAATTTGATCCAATTTATACCCTATACATAAATTTCTCTTGCTCTGCACTCTTTTTAGCACTTGATTTGTCAGGCTTTTATTTTGTATATCTGGTATGTGTAAGATAGTATTTTATTCAGGTTCTACTTTGTATTTTCCTGCTTTTTAGAGCGATTGAACAGCTTCCAAATATTTACTATGCTTTCATAGTTCCTCCTCTGTGAAATGCCTATTGATGGCATTTGTCCATTTTTTATCCTATTTAGCTGATTTTCTTTTTTCCTGTAAATTTATGGGTTATTTTTATATCCAAACAATTATATTTGTTACAAACATCATTTCTAATTTTCTTAGTAGTATTACTGTCATATTTATCTCATTTTTTTTTAATTTGTGCTCTCTATGACTCTATATAGTTGACTCTCCATATCCATGGAACCTGTGGATACAGAGGGCCTGCTGTACTGTGCCATTTTATATAAGGGATTTGAGCATCTGTGTATTTTGGTATCATGGGGGTGGGCAGCAATCCTGGAATCAGTCTCCTGAGGATACTGAAGAAAGACTAATTTTTTTGGGTTATTCTGATATTTAAAAGACTTAGAGGCACTTATAACAAATTTTATAGATTTTTTTTTCTCAAGTAACAATAAAAACTTGACTTCGTTTCCCACTTCCAGCTTGCTTTATGCTTGGAAAAATTGTAGTGAGAAAGGGGGATAGCTAGCTTTTCTATGTTCTCATATTGTGTTTCTTTGCCTACTGCAAGTTAACTAGCCATGGCTTCTGACAGCTCAGTATTTGAGTACTTTGAAGCTGGAGCAAGTTAGGGATAATTAAGGAAAAATCATTATTTTACTTGCCAGGTCTTGTCCTAATTTAACATCAGGACTTTCTGGGATTTGTGGGTATTGGGTGCTGACTCTCTCTTGGCAGTGTTTTTAATGACCTTGAACTGTCCTTCCCAAGATGTTGGTGACATAATTGATATTATTTTTTCCATCTGGTCACTTAAATTTCTTCTCTGGATTCTTGGACAATTGACAGTTCATCTTCTCTGTCGATATCATATCACTCCTACAACCCTGCTTTGGACAGGACTTAAGAGGGCCGCAGTCAATTCTATCCAATGGCCACTCTGCCCCATGAGCGAGATTCATGCATTGTCACCCCACTGTTGGTAGAAATAAAGTTCAATCCTATTGTCATCCCATTGCTCTCCCTTTCATGCCTCAGGCTTATAGATTCATCCTCTCAACTTTACATTCCTCAAAGGCATCTGTCAAACATTATTTCCATGAAATATCCCACAAAATGCCAGCAGAGTCACAGAAAATCCTTTACCAAGCTCCCTTAACACCCCTCTAACCCAGATTGAGTTGAAGACAAAGCCCCTCTGGCAGAGGAGGGGAAATTTGCAACACTTCCTAAAGTAATCCACTCTTCCAACTTCTTCAAACTCAACACATTTACACTTCTGATTAGATACTGGGCTATGGGTCTGAAAACCAAATTAAGATACTTTCTTTCTTGCAAATCCTCACTTTGGAATTTGGGAGGATGTGTCACAAAGTAGTTTCTTTGTGAAATTTTGCATCCTCAATCAAATCTGAGACAGAAAAAGTCCCATATTAACCTCCCACTATATATTACAAACAAAAAACGACTGACTTCTAGTAGATGTTCAATAAATGAAGACTTTAATTTGTGATTATCATTTCATAGAAAAAAATATAAATTATATTTGACAACTGGATGATTCAAGATCATCAAATCTTAGTTTTAAAAGTTCTTAAAAAGATACTTAATTACAACTTCCACCATTTGGATGCTTGAATATCATCTTCAAAAACCTTGTCAAAGTGGTGATTTATGAAAGACTGAGTTTTTCCCCATCGGTCTCTGAATAAACTTTCTGGAAGAAGAAAGCACATACTTTCTTTCCTCTCCTATCATTGGATCCTACTGAAATCTATCCTAACTACCCCACTCCATCTTAAAAGTCAAAGATGAAAAGGCTTAGTTTCTAAGCCTAAAATATATTTTCTCTTAGCAAACCCTCCAGAAGCTAAACTTCCAACTAAGTAGTTTTTCATCTCTGAAACTTTGCTTCAATTCAGGCTTGGGTCAAAAGCTTTTCTTATGAAATCTGTGGGTACATGTAAAATAGAGCTATTTTTTTTCCCCTAACCACACATTACATTAAAGAGGTAGAACAATGTAGGAGAGAACACCCTGCACTATATCAGAATTAGGTTTGAGTCCTGGCTGGGTCGATAATGAAGAAATTTGGGGCAAGTCATATACCTTTTCAATATTGTCATTCTCCATGTGACCACCTCCCACTCCCAAATTACATCTCCATTAGTTTTTACCTTGCTTTAAATATCCTGCATACTGTAGTCCCTGAACTCCTTGGTGGCTGGCTTTTGCTGAAGTTAATCCAGTAATGTGCTGGATCCAGCTCACTGCCAACTTGCAAGAGCCAGTTATGTGCATCTATTCCCACCTCCAGTTCAATGATATCACACTGGTAGACTGAAATCAGCCATGGTGGAACACCGTGGGTATTAGCAAATTCTAAAATCAAGGTTTTGTTTTTGTTTTGAAAGCCATTTCTTAAGCATTTCATTTATCAGTCCACACTGCATAGGCCAATGGAAGATACTAGTAGGAGATCAGAATGCAGCAAGAAAGATACTTCGTCCCTGGTCCCTTCTTGCTTCAAGGGCTCCATTTTTTAAATCACCTCCTCAGTTCTCCTTCACAGTTTCATCAAGCAGACCCACCTCATAGTCAGCTCTCACAAATGATATGGTAACATTATTTCATCCCTGACTTTTTAGCCCTATCGTTTTCTCTGTTGCCTGTCACTGGTTGTCTCTGTACTCTTTACAAGTATCCTTATACTGCCCACAGCTCTCTAAGTTAGTACCTTCATTAAATCTCATTTGAACCAACTGGTATGCATTCTGTTTCTTTCCAAGACCATGAATGATTCATCAATCATGACAATTTTTCTGAAATGACCCAAATGCAGTTTCATTTTGTTAAATACAGTTCCTCTATCATTGTATACAATTTGGCATGCCAGTTGAATCTCCTTTAGAATCCATACCATGGACTATGAAATGATGGCAGTCAGTTTAATCATTAAGTACTTTTATAAAGTTATAAATTTTCTTATTTTCACATTGACTAATTGGAAGTTAAAAAGCCAAATATTTAGCTTTGGGCTACTAGTGCTTTTCCAAGACCAAACACTTGTAACATTGTTTTTTCTTTTCTTCAAATAGTAATGGTTTTCACTTTACTTGAGAATCTGAGAAGCTTCATAGTTGCTGCTCTTCTTAATGAGCTGCCAAATAGTTTACCTACTGACATTATTTCACCAGGGGCAGGAAAAGAAGAGGCTTACTGTGACTTTTAAAAATCTAGCTTTGATGAAGGACATATAAGGAATATTAATGTTTGTTCTCCCTTCTACAACCAATTGGTCATTAAAAACCACACTGGGCCAAATAAAGTGCAAGGTCTAACCCAGTTCCCCCTCACCCCTTTTCTAATTTCAACAAGACAGAGTTTTAGACAGTGGAAATGGCATCCTACAGCAGATTGCCTCTTTAAAGTTTGGTTGTCTTGGCAGATATTACATATTTTATCTCTGAAATTTAAAAAAAAAGTCTTTTTCTTTACCCAAAGACCATATGTCAATGGGAAATATTTTATACATTGATTCTCTCAGGAAACTCATTTTTTTTTTCCATTTTTACTGCCAGATTTATTAGACTGATTTTCAGATCAGCACACTTCTTTTTGACATGCTGTCTTTTGAAATAGCTCTGTGTCCCATTATCTCCATAACAATTAAACACTGTCTGAAATCATAGTAATAATTATTTCTAGAGATGCAGACGGAAGGGGCCCTGTTTATGTACAGAACACCCTCCTAGATTCTCCTGTTTTATGCTCAGCTGCATTAAAAGAGGTAAATAGAAAATGGGTCTATGGGATTCAAAGTCAGGGCCAAATTTAAGATGGTAACACTGACTCTAGTGTACACTTTGCAAATGCATAACAATGGTCATGAAAAATATGTTGCCTGTTGTCATGGTTCAAAGAGGAAATCAAAGCAGAAATTACTGATGGGAGATAATTCTTCATAAGTCTCATATTTCTGAACATCTTGGGAGCAGAGGCACTGACAGTATTTGTTACAGACTACCCTTTCTTGAAAGGGCAGGTTTTCATTTCTTTCTTTCTTTTTGTTTTCTTTACTGTCCAGCATAATAAAAGTAATGTCTCCATTCTCGGGGACAAAGGTCAGGCAGACTTGCTGCTTATTTGGATTCTCAAACTTGGGATTCCTCAGCTATGATACAAATTAACTGCATGTTCAGGGTTTACCTGGGCCTTTCTAATTCACTCCTGTGGGACTTGTGCAGCAAGTGGAAGCGGTGCACATGCGATGCTCATGCTTCTTGCTGAGCTATGTGTAATATACTTCTTTGATTCTGACCCAATTATCGTGTGTCTTCAGCCAGCATTCATGAAAATGTCTGCCTAATTTGTTAGCTTGTAAATAGGGTAAAATAGCAAACCCTTCACAGTTAAAGGTACTTTTATTTTTTAACATTTCTGTGTCTTTATAAAGTCTGTCATAGAAAATATTTTGAAACAAATGATAATTAAGAAATGACAGAACATACTATTGATATGAAGTGCTTAGAAGGAAATGTATAAATGATAAAAGAAAAAAGTCTGAAAAACGATAACTTAAATGTCTAGGTCAAGAAGCTTAGAAAAGAGCCATGCATTAAACACATAAAATAGAATGATGGAAATAATAAAGATTAGAGCAAAAATATATGAAATAAAATCAACAAATTCCAAAGTTGTTTCATAAATATGAATAACAAAGGTAATAAATCAATGAGAAAAAATGAGTGGACTCACAAATTACTAACGTGTGGAATATGAAAAAATATGCTTCTACAGATTGTACCGACATCAGAAAGATAAAAGCAGATAACATGAAAAATATATGCCAATAAAATTAATCATTTTGGATTAAATCCTAGAAAAATACTGTGTTAGTGAGGATATGGAACAAGAGGAACTATCATACACTATTGACGATGTGTAAATTGCCTTAACAACTTTGGAAAAATATCTATATATACTAAAGCCAAATGTGCTTACCTTATTAAATAAAACTTTACTCCTAGGTATTAGTATTACCCAACAGAAATTAGTGTTAATATTTGTTACATGTTTGCAGTTGCCAAAAAAACTATAGACTACCCAAGTGTCTATCAACAGTGGAACAAATACCATACAGCAATATGACAGTGACTGGAATACAATTACATGCAACTCAAGTAATTCATGAGTTGAATCTCACAAATATAGTGTTGAAGAAAAAGAGCCAGACACATAAGAGTACACACTGGATTATTCCACTCATATGAAGCAATGACAAGGCAAAGCTGTGTGATGCTATTATAAGTCAGGATACTTGTTATTCTGGAGATGTTAGTGACTGGAAGACGGCAAGCGGAATGGTTCTGTGGTGCTGAGTTGGATGTTGATTACACAGGTGCGTTCAGTTTCAGAAAATGCATTAGGCTATTTACTTAAGATAGGTTTAGTTTTCAGAATGAACATTTTTCTTCATTAAAAAGTTAAAGGATCACCTCTGTTCAAGTTATTATGCTAGATATTGTTGAGGCAGAAAATGTGCAAAATAAAAGTTTTCTCATATCAAGGGACATAAAATGTAATGCAAATACAAAATAAGCATACTTAAACATAATGATACTTGTATGGCTTCTCCAAGAGTAGTTGTAGAAACACTACTTTTTAAAAACTTTTAAATAGACTTTACTTTTTAGAGAAGTTTTAGGTTCACAGCGAAATTGAGCAGAAAATATGGAGAGTTCCCATATACCCTCTACAACCACACATGCATAGCCTCCTTCACCATCTCCATCTCCCTCCAGAGTGGTATGTGGTATATTTCTTACAATTGATGAAGGTACATTGACAACATTACTATCACTTGAAGTCCATAGTTTACATTAGAATTCAATTTTAGTGTCGTGCTTTCTATGAGCTTTGACAAATGTACAATGACATGTATCCACCATTATAGTAAATATGGAATCGTTTCACTGCCCTAAGAATCCTCTGTGCTTCAGCTATCCATCCCTTCCTACTCCTTAACCCCTGGCAACTACTCATATTTTTCTGACTTCTCCAGAATATCATGGAATCACACAGTATGTAGCTTTTTCAGATTGGTTTCTTTCACTTAGTTACATATATTTAATATTCCTTCATTTTTTTTCATGGTTTGATATCCCATTTCTTTTTAGTGCTGAAGTTGTCTAAATGTACCACGGTTTATCCATTCACCTGCTGAAGGATATCTTGGTTGCTTTCAAGTTTCAGCAATTATGAATAAAGTTGCTATGAACATCTGCATGCAGATTTTTGTGTGGACCTAAGTTCTCATTTCGTCTGGATAAATACCAAAAGGTGTGATTGTTGGATCGTATGGTAAGAGTATGTCTAGTTTTGTAAAAACCACCAAACTGTCTTCCAGTGTGGCTATACCATTTTGCATTTCCACCAGCAATGGATGAGAATTCCTGTTGCTCGATATCCTCCTCAGCATTTGATGTTGTTACTGTTCTGGATAATGACCATTCTAATAGGCATGTAGTAGTAACTCATTGTTATAACTTGCATTTCCCTCATGATATATGACGTGGGGCATATTTTCATATGTTTATTTGTCATCTATATATCTTCTTTGGTGAAGCGTCTGTTCAGGTCTTTTGCCCTTTTCTTAATTGGGTAGTTCGTTTCCTTATTGTTGAGTTTTTAGAGTCCTTTGCATATTTTGGATAAGAGCCCTTTATAGATGCGTCTTTTGCAAATATTCTCCTGATCTGTGGCTGGTTTTCTCATTATCTTGACAATATCTTCCACAGAGAAACACTTATGTTTCATTTCATTTTGGATGGATTAATTTTTTCATCTCTTTAACTATTTGCTGATCTCTTTGAATATTAATAGGTTTCAAAAATCCTTTTGAAAACCAATAGAATTAGATACCGTAAACATTTTCACATCCTCTAGGTCAATGAGTGAAATCTCAGCAGCTTCCAAATTATAAAGTTATTTAGAATTAGTTATCCTACAATTTTATGACATTATTTACCCTATTGATGTTTTTGAAAAATATAGATAATATCATTGAGCATTCTCTCTGTGCCAAAACTGTGTTGATCACTAGAAATACATCACTCAATCCTCATTAACACTTTGAGGGAGTTACTATTATAAATATATCCAGGAAAGAAAACTGAGGCACAGATAAGTTAAGTTCCTTGGCCAAGGTACTAGAACTAATAAGTGGAAGGCACAGGGTTTGACTGAGGCAGTCTGACAGGAGAGCTCACTGTATCATCTATTTCAGATTTCAATGCCTGTTGCACCAACCATCCTCAAAAAGGAAAATCTCTTATTTATTACAATATTGTACACTCATTATTTTGCTAGAAATTGTTGTTTTTAAAAAAGTTACTTAGTTTTATTTATTAAAATACAAATAATTGTTTATTCTAGAAAAATGTTACAAGTTACAGATAGGCCTAAGGGAAAAGGAATGCAAAACCACTGAACCTTTAGTTGTACAAATTTAGAGCTATTTTTCTACTCTGTAGTACTAATTTATCAAACAGTCTCAACTGAGTGAGGTAGAAACAAAACTGTTTGTTCTTCTTCTACCCCTGCCTTTATTTTTCACTTATGCTATATTAAATATTCCTTTCCAGTCTTTAGTGATATTTTGGGCAGGTCTTTCTAGTCACCTAAGTCAACTCCGGTCCAGTCTAGTCAGTTGGTAAAACCTCAGTTTCTTAACTATTTGAATGCTTTTCATGTTCCATAAGCGTATGCTTGGATTTTTGAAACAAGGAACCTATATTTGGACAGAGGGTAGGTCTAGCTTTTTATTCTACTTATACTACCTTATTTTTGTGCATTCTTTGACTCCTGTTTTTCCTCTAGAGTGGTATGGACTGGGAAAAAAAAACTTGGAGGAATATAGGAAAAGTCTTCTACTTACTCCTTCTATCACATTCTGCCTTTACTTTTGATACCCTCTAGGCATCTAGCTTTTGGCTCCCTCATGGGGCTCTTATGTCAATTTTTGAGAAATCTTCCACCACCCAGTTCCCCTGAGTTACATTGTATTGGCTTGCCCCAAACCTCCTCTGTTTTTATAATTTACTGTCTCTAACTTCTAGGCTTCTTTGGCTCCATAATTAGCCCACTTGGCTCATATATTGGTAAAGTAGACAGAGCCAGGATGTCTTTCCATTTGCTCTAGGAAACTAAAGAATTTGCTAAATCAGAGGAGTGAAGAATGTCTCATTGTCCCCCCTTTCTTTACCATCTGTCTCCAGATTTCTTTTTTTGTTAACTCAAATATGATTAGAGTTATCCATGCTCTTCAGGCAAAGACCACCAGGGATACACCTGTAATTGAACAAGTTGGTCTATTGTTCATGATAACAAGGGAAATTGTACGCCAAGGGGAATTGCGGGAGTCTAGGTGAGAATGTATTACACAGGGTTTATTGTACTTGGGCCACTGTTAGGTGATTTCATGGAGGGTTTAAAAAGTAGGGCTTTGCTCTGTATTATATGCTGTCAGCAAAAAGAAGTAATTCTAAGTTTGGGTGTCTTAACAATTCTTATCTAGAAGGAGTGGAGGCTAGAATGCTAATGCTATAATTGACAAAGAAACAACTTCTTCTCCTTCATATTAGTGAAGGTAGGGTGATGTCTGGTCATTTTTGTGGTTTGAACAATGTTCATGTTTTCTCTGTATTCAGATACAGCTATGAAATGGTCTTACTCTTTTCTTGTTTAATCACCACTACAGAGTAGCCCGGTGTGATATTGATGTTCTGTGATATTATTTAAGTTCAAGAGAGGACACCAAGGCCCAGCTGTGGCAGGCTGGCTTCTAGCAGCACCACAGACAAATTGATCTGCCAGGCTGGGTGGCTGCTTGCTGCTTTTCTCTTTTTCAGAGGATAAAGCAGCAAGTTCAAAGTCAAAAGCAGACTTCACCCTGGTAATGACTTGCCAGTCACTTTTGCTGGCAGGGTTCTGTGTACTCTATGAGTAATCTCTTGGAGCCCTCTTCAGCTCATTAGAAGGTTGTGGTTACTCTCAGATTTCTAACTTTTTTTTATATAGGCAAGTAGGGGTAGTAAGGTGATGGTAGATGGCAGCCTTATAGCAAGTACTGTAGAGATGTGTCTCATGACATTGTTCAGCTGGTCTCCTTTTGCTCTCCCAAACTTGGGATAATTCTTAAAATTGATGCAATTCCAAGATAATAGGAAAAGATTAATTCATCTTCCTAGTAAACACACACATATTCATAATATGTATTTTAACAAAATATATCGTGCCAAAAACAGTATTGTATAACCTGTTTTAATCAGCAGTATTTTGTGCACGTCTCTCCATATACAGAGGAAACATTATTCTCACACATTTGAGGAAAAAAAATTCTCAGTTTAAGACACTGTAAAAACATAAAAGCCTTTGAATTCACACTATCTTACTACTGGTGCTATTTTCTGTTTTATCTCACAATTAAATGGTTAGAAAGTATGTAAGACCTTCGATAAGAATTCATTCTGCCAAAGTTGTACTTTTTCTATATTTTCAATCAGTTGTGTCACCAGAAACAATACTCCTAGATCATAATGTTATAGATTCCTGAAGGTTTTGCAGAATTAAAGCTCAGTATTAAGGAACTGGTTTTTATAGAGGTCCAAAAGGGAAAACTGTTGTTGAACGGAATTTAATAGAAAGAATGTTACTGAATGGAATTCTGAATTCCAGATTTAAATACCCAACTACCTTTTTTACAACTCTATCTGAATTTCTAATATGCATCTCAGACCTACTGTGTCCAAAACGGAACTCTTGTTCTCCCCTCCCACTAAACCTGCTCATCCTGTCACCTCTATGTCAGTAAATGGCAATTCCAATCTTCCGGTTACTCAAGTCAAAATGTGGGAGTCTTTCTTGACCCATCTCTTTTTCTCATACTCCAATAAAATTAGCAAATTCTGTTGACACTTGTTTAAAACTATATTCAGAATCAGACTACTGCTTACCATGTCTACTGCTCTAGTCCACTTTCTTGACTAGATTATTGCTAGAACCTTCTAACTGGTTGGTCTTAAAATTTTGCTGCTGTTCTCCACTTAGCAGCCAGAGTAATCATGTTAAAAATAGGTCAGATCTTATTAATCTCCTGTTCAAAACCCTCCAATAGCTCCTCTTCTTAATTAAAGACAGAGTCCTTACAACATCCTTCAATACCCTCCCCTTTACTCTCTACAGGTAACCATCCTACTCTCCCTCTGTCCACTCAACTCAGCCACACCAGCTTCTTTCTGCTCTTAGAACATGGTAGGCATGATCCTACCTCAGGGTCTTTGTATTTGTTTTTCCCTGTGCTTGGAAAGCTCTCCCTCCACAGAGATGCATGACTTGTTGTCTAAACTTCTTCAGGTATTTACTTGTGTCACCTTTTCAGTAAAGTCCTTCTGGGCCACACTACAAAAATTGTACCTTTCTTCCCTCCACACTCTATACTACTCTTTTTGTTTTATTTTTCTTTGTGCTTTTATCACCATCTAGCATATTTTATTTACTTACATAGTTTTTTTTTTTTTCTTTCCCCATAGAGAAAATGTAAGTTCTTCAAGAGCAGAGGTTTTTGTTTATTTTGTCACTTGTGAATACCTAAGCCTAGCAAAATGCCTGGCATACTGCATATTGCCAATGATTATTAGTTGAATGAATTCATGAATAATGAAAGATTCTCAATAATGTGCAATTTTCTTTATCTCTTTAAGATAAAGATTCCCATCTCTTTAAATAGAAATTTTGAGATTTTTTTCCCTTGGTTCTAAAAAAAAGCAGAATTAATTTTTGGAATTTATTAAGTCCAGCTCATACTTCCTTTAATTGTCTGATTTTTAAAAGCAAAAACTGGATATGAGACTCTTTGTTTGTGATCTTTGAATTTAATTAGGAAATATATAAAGTAAGATATGAATTTGTTTGGTAGGTTTTTTATATGCTTAATAATAATTTCTATGAAAACATTTACATGACATTTCTCATTTTTTTATGTTTGGTTTAAATAGGGGATTATAATAGAATAATAACACATTTCTTGATCATCACTTCTTGATTTGTTCTTAAAATGATTATTTGTGTTTCCTGAATAATACTTATTTAATAACTGACTCCGTAAATTAAAAAAAATTCTTTCTTTAATTATTTTTAAACCTTGATTATAAATATAGTCTTCTGCACATATTCTGAAAATACTATCCAAATAGTTCCTAGAAACTGAATAATAATGATGTTTTCACTTGATTACACCAAACGTGTTTAACTAGTTATGCTTTGAATCTTATATTTTATACTTTTATGTGGGAATGAAGCTGAGTTCCAAGAAAAATCACAAATTAAGAGGAGATGATTCTTAAAATGTCCTTAAAATATTTAAAAATCATATCCTTATTTTTCCAATGGATTCTGTGCAATATTCATTCTTACATTATAATACTGTTCTTTAACACTTGAAAATTCAGCACAGAGATGCTATTGTTTAAATAGAAAAGTAGGAGTCTCTACTACAACTTCCATTAAATGTATTTTTCACAGATTGAAAACATATGAAATATTGAAGCTGTTGAGGATCCTCCCAGTTCCCTTTACTGCTGATACACCCATCCTCTAGGTATGGATGTTGGCTGCTAACATCTGACACCTGCACCACCTTCTGAGAACCACCTTACCTGGAGAGGCATAAAGTATAATGGGTCGGCTGCTTTACCTCTTAGAGAGACAACCTTTGTTTCACAATTCACACTCCTAAAGTCTACCTGGCATCAGCCTGACACCAGATTTCTCCAAAAGTCACTTCTCTGCTTGGCTTTTCCCATAGCTTAACTTACTTTCCTTACTCCCTCAATAAATAACTTGCAAAAACTATCCTATTTCAGATTCTGCTTCTATAGAACGCAAACTAAGATAAATGTTGTAGCATGTTTAAATGCCTTTTGTTATTGTTGTTGCTAACTCCATCTTTCAACCATACTTAAATTCCTTTTATTTATGGTTTACCATTTTTTCTGTATCTGATACTTTGAACACGTTTACAACAAAACAGGATACTTTTTGAAACAAAGGATAGTACTTAAAATGAAGTTTATGATCATTCTCTGATATCCTATTTTATGCTACTAGGTTTACTTGAGGCATTCTTAATTTAAATTGGAAATATATTTCATAACACTGGAAGAAGTATTCTATACAGACTCTTTTCCATCCTCAATTTTTCTGGTTACCTGTAATATGTTACATTATCTTCTTTAGACTTATGTTTCTTGAACTACAGAGTGAGGCTATGACTGCCAGTTCTACCTTTTTCATATTTATTGTGAAGAGTATATGAGATAATGAATGTGAAAACACTTCCAAATACAGATCTAATTAAATTATGTAAAGAACATGCCTATTGTCAGTGAAAAGGATAGTGTATTTCTCTATGGATATTTTGTTGATTCAAACTGTAGTACAAAATATCACTGTCAGTAACCAATTCTTAACCACTTCTTAACGTATAAGGAAATAGAACAGTTCACAGTTTTAGAAATGGGTGTATCACTAACATTTAATTAGCTGCTATTCTGTGCTAGGCTGTTATGCTTTGGGTAGTTGCAACTCAAATGACAGTGACAATGAGCTCAATTGGCTTAATTGCTGGAGATGACTCCCCTCAAAGTGACTCCCAGCTACTTCTGAGAGTATTCCAGAATTTACCTCTAGGATATTTAGGAACTGACCCTCAGATTTGTTGGTGCAGATTTCTTCTCACTCTGTTTTTCCATGGCTATTGTTGCTGCCAACCCACTGTGAAACCACTTACTTAGACACAAATGTCCTCTGCAGCAACCAGTCTGAGCTCAGGGAAGGGTCCTGGAAGCTCTTGGAGATTCCCTTATCATTCCGCACTAATACCTTTGGTGTGCTGTGCAAAATAGGTAGTTTTTAAGGAGATCTGACTGAAGGTGCTTTCAGGAATATCAAAAGCAAATTATAATAATACAATCTTTGCATAGTCTTAATTCCACACTAAAATTTCTTACCAGAGTGATTCCTTGTTTCTTTCTGGACTTCTTTTCCACCTGGCCTTCAGCAACAGTGCTTTCAGAAATTACAGGACAGGGCTTCTGTGTTGCACATATTTCATTTTCTGGCATCTATTGAGACCAGTTTTATGTGTCTGGTGTTTTTTCCCCTTTTGAACAAGGAATGGATTATTTTCCTTTTTGCATTCATTTCATGATCTAAGAGATATGGCTAATATTACTACAATACAGTTATTCTTTAGGCAAATGGTAATTCACTTTTCCTCTGGGAAACTGCCTTTCATTCTAACTCAAGCCATGGGTTTAGTTGTGATAGTCTGTACCCTAAACTTGAGGGATGGGTTATAACTAGTTCCATGAGGTGAATTTATAACTCAGGGCCTGGGCCTGGTAGAGGATGGAATCTTATAAGAGGACGATCTCAGATGTCACCCAAAAGGCCTTGTTGTGCCAGGTGACACTTTGGAAGTCGAGCATCCCTGAAGGAGCTGGAAACAAGGAAAGTGCTGTTTTTTAAGAACTGGGACCATAGAAGAGGTAGAGCCAATGCCTGAGGAATTACCTGAATAAAGACAACTACAAAATTTGCAGGCCCAGTACAAAATGAAAATGCAGGTCTTTTGTTCCAACTGTAGGAAAAGAACTGCCATTACAGATATAAATTATAAAGCTCTTTCCTTTCTTCTGTGGTCTCTCTCTTGATATGTCATCGTTTTTCATCTGCCAGTCTAAGTAAAGAAAAATTAAAATGTTATCAGTATAAGTTTTACCATTCATTTTCATACTGTGGGATGCAATGCAAACATGAATATTTAATGTGTACAGTTGACCATGAACAGAAAGGATTTGAATTGTGTGGGTCCACTTACACTCGGGTGTTTTTTTGGTAGTAAGTACTACAGTACCACAGGATCTGCTGTTGATTGAATCCATGGAATCGGTACTGCTGATATGGAGGAAACATGTATATGGATGGAGAGCAGACCACTATAAGTTATACCTAGATTGGATTTTCAACTATTGTTCAAGGATCAACTGTATATGGAATCACCAAAATTACACAATTTATTTTTTGCAGCTCATACAAGCTCTTTGTTATCAGAGCAATGGAGTCACTGTAGAAAACAAACAATTGTCTTTATTTACTTCTTGATACATGTACATTCTACCAATACACTATGGAAGTGGGTGGCTTCCACACATGCATATCTTATACTTATCTTGAGTCTTGTTGACCTCCTGTCCATTGTGAGTCCAACTGACTTCTGTGCTCATGGAGCATCACAGACACTATATATGAATGGGGTGGCTAAGAGTGGTAGACACACATACTACACTTATCTCCTCTGCTCACATGTATGCTCCATTGTCCCATTGGACTTCACTCACAAAACACAAGTTCAAAGGTAAAATTATCTTGAACTTCAAGATGACAATAGCACAATATTAAGCAAACAAGAAACACTTCTGAACATGATGCTTTATGTGACCATACAGATCCCACACTCAAGAATGTCTACGTAAAACAGATAAGGAGGGTGAGTTAAGGAGTAATATAGTGGCTTCCTTACTGTTTCTTCTTTCCAATTTTTACCAGTCCCTCTTATTTATCAAAGATACTGGAAAGACAGTTGGTAAGGGATTTGGGGAAATGTAGTTTGCAAGTATCAGACTCTTGCACAACAGAGCAGAGAAAGATGGGAAGTAGATGGGGAGCAGACAAAGATGGCTGTCACATGCACCCTGGCATATACAGTAGAAATCTTCATTTCCTTTTTTACATAGTTTTAATGCCTCTGTTCCTTCATGGTAATAATAAATTTTCTGAAATCACTTCTGAGATCATATTTAAATTAAAAGTATAGACTACATATGCCAGGAAAATAATGATGAAATGTAAATTTGCAGTTAAAGACAATTCATTTCTATTTTTTTCATTTTCCAGTTTTACTGAGATATGATTAACATATAGTACTGTATAAGTTTAAGGTGTATGGCATAACAATTTGACTTATATACATCATGAAATGATTACCACAATAAGTTTAGTTAACATCTATCATCTCATATAGATACAAAATAAAATAAAGAGAAAAAATTTCCTTGTGATGAGAACTCTAAGGATTTATTCTCTTTACACCTTTCATATATAACATACAGCAGTGTTAATTATATTAATCATATTGTACATTACATCCCTAGTACTTATTTATCTTATAACTGGAATTTTGTACCTTTGACCACTTGCATCCAATTCCCCAAACCCCCACCTACCACCTCTGGTAAACTTTCATTTTCTATGTTTGTTTGTTGGTTCATTTTTTGAAGTATAATTTACCTACAGCACTATGTTAGCTCACAACAGAGTGATTTGATATTTCTGTATGTTACAAAATGATCACCACTATAAATCTAGATACTATCTGTCACCATACAAAGACATTACATTATTATAGATTATGTTTCGCACACTGTACATTGCACACCCATGACTCACTCTGTAACTGGAAGTTTGTATGTCTTGATTTCCCTCACCTAATTCTATCCTCCTCCCAGCATCTCCTTTCATCTGGCAACCATCTGTTAGTTCTCTGTATCTATGACTTTGTTTCTGTTTTGTTATGTTTGTTCATTTGTTTTATTTTTTAGATCTCACAAAAGTGAAATCATACGTATTTATCTTTCTCTAACTTAATTCACTTAGCATAATATGCTCTAGATCCATCCATGTTGCTGCAAATAGCAACCTTTCATTCTTTTTATGAATCTTATATGGATTCTATATATTATAAATATAAAATGGATGTTGAATTTTGTTAAAAGCTTTTTTTGCATCTATTGAAATGATCATATTATTGTTATTCTTCAGTTTGTTGACAGGACATATCACATTGATTGATTTGTAGATATTGAGCCATCCTTGCATCACTGGGATAAACCTTTCTTGATCATGGTGTGTGATCCTTTTAATGTATTGTTGAATTTGGTTTGCTAATATTTTGGTGAGGATTTTTGTATTTATGTTAATCAGTGATTTTGGCCTGTAATTTTCTTTTCTTGTGGTGTCCTTTTCTGGTTTTGGTATCAGGGTGATGCTAGCCTCATAGAATGAATTTGTAAGTTCCCCTTTCTTTTCCATTTTTTGGAATGGTTGGAGAACTTTAATTCTTTAAATGTTTGGTACACTTCATCTGTGAACCTATCTTTTCCTGGACTTTTGTTTGTTGGGAGTATTTGAATACTGATTCAATTTCATTACTGGTAATTGGTCTGTCCATATTTTGTGTTTCTTCCTGATTCAGTCTTGGGAGTTTGAATGTTTCTAAGAATTTATCCATTTCTTCTGGGTTCTCCATTTTATTGGCATATAATTGTTCATCATAATCTTTTATGATCCTTTGTATTTTTGTGGTATCAGTTGTAACTTCTTTTCATCTTTGATTTTATTTATCTGGGCCCTATCTTTTTTCTTTCCGGATGAATCTACCTATAGATTTATCAATTTCATTTATCTTTTCAATAACAAGCTCTTAGTTTCATTAGTCTTTTATATTGATTTTTTTAGTCTCCTTAATTTCTACTCTGATCTTGATTTATTTCCTTCTACTAACTTTGGGTTTTGTTTGTTCTTCTTTTTCTAATTTCTTTAGGTGTAAGTTTAGGTTGTTTATTTGAGATTTTTGTTGTTTCCTGTGGTAGGTTTGTATTGCTATACACTTTTCTCTTAGAACTGTGTCCCACAGATTATGGATTGTTATGTCTTTTTTTCATGTGTATCCAAGTATTTTTTGATTTCCTCTTTGATTTCTTCAGTGAGCCAGTAGTTGTTTAGTAGCATATTCTTTAACCTCTACATGTTCGTGTATTTTTTTCAGTTAATACACAACTAGCTGTTTTTCACTTGCTACTTTTTGTATTCTCTCTTTATCTTTAATTTTTGCCTTTTTAATTAAAGTGTGTCCTGGTGTGGACCTCTGTGGGTTGATCTTATTCAGGACTCTCTATATTTCCTGGAGGTGGATATCTTTATCCTTTCTCAGGTTAGGGAAATTTTCAGCTATTATAGCTTCATATAAGTTTTCTGAACTTTCTATCAGTCTTCTCCTTCTGGCACCTCTCTAATGTGAATGACAGTATGCATAATGCTGCCCCAGAGATCTCTTAAACTGTCCTTATTTTTTGGAAAATTCTTTTTTCTTTTATCTGTTCAGCTTTGTTCATTTCCCTTACTCTGCCTCTCAGTTCACTGATACGTTCCTCTGTATCAACTAATCTACTGGTGATTCCTTCTAGTGTATTTTTTTGTTTCAGTTATTGTATTCTTAGCTCTCTTTGGTTCTTCCTTATATTATCTAACTATTTTTAAAACTTCTCACTGTGTTCATCCATTCTTATTCTGAGTTTGTTGAGCATCTTTATGATCATTACCTTGAACTCTTTATTGAGTGGATTGCTTATCTCTGCTTTTCTTAGTGTTTCTGGGGTTTTATATTGCTCCTTCATTTGAAACATATCCCTTTGTCACCTTATTTCTTCTAATTCTGTGTTAATTTGCATGTATTATGTATGTTGGTTACATTTCCTGATCTTGTAGACATTCTATGGGGTCCAGCAGTACACTCCCTTCTGGTCTCCAGACTTATATGATCTATGGGTGTCCCTACTTGAGTTTCATGGGCTCCTCTGTTGTGGTGGGAACAACTAATAAGGGCACACTCGTTGGCTGTCAGGCTTTGCCTTGTGTGCAGGCAGCTAGCTGCTAGTGGGCAAAGCTGAAGTCTGGTGTGACTGGCTGTGGGTTCTGGGGGGTTCCAGAGCTGGTGCTGGCCCACTGGTGGGCAGTGCCAGGGGCACCCATGACTAATTGTTCATTTCTAAAATTTCTGTAAGCTACTGCTTGAAAAATGGTAATAATTTGCCAAATTTGGGATATTAGTGACATACGATACTCTATGTTGAACATATAGCATTCCCATTAGATTGTGAAATATATTTTTTATTTACCTTATACACTTTCCCCTTAGTATTTTGTTGTGTGATAATTATATACATAGTCAAAGGGAATTTGGACTCAGAAATACTGTCTTCCTTACAAACTTTTTCCTTTAACTTTGACTGAATTGTCAAAGTGAATAAAATTCCTGTAGAGCTTAGCATGTAAGAAACTATCTGCATAATCATTGATATCTCATTGAATTTTTTTCTAGTGATCGCAAACTCTGCTTCAGTTGTGATATCCCATTCCAGCTTTGGAGTTGTCAGAAAGT
The DNA here is from genome assembly GCF_028564815.1 of Eubalaena glacialis. Lineage (NCBI taxonomy): Eukaryota > Metazoa > Chordata > Mammalia > Artiodactyla > Balaenidae > Eubalaena > Eubalaena glacialis. The sequence goes on along the minus strand of NC_083725.1, from coordinate 47,170,694 downwards.
CACTATTTTGTATAGGACAAAGTAGTGTTTATACTGAAATATACCTGAGCTCAGATTCCAGCTTAGCTATTTAGTGTCCTAGGACAACCAGATTATCATGTTTGATTTTAGTTTCTCCTTTGTAAAATAGAAATTATAATATTTACCACATAGGATTAGTATGAAGTAGAAAATGAAATCATGTTTGTGTGTTTGCTGACACATAAGTATAACTCGTTTGTTAAATAACCAGGATGTATGTTTTGTAACAAAAATGTAATTGTATCTGTTTATCCCACTACTCCTTTAAAATTAATTCAGTGGGGTTATCTTCACTGTCATTTGACAGGCTCATAACTTTAATGCTTATTTTCAGGAAACAGAAAGGTCTTTATTTACTTTAAATTACAAATACATCTTCAATTATAGAATTGTAATATAAATATGTATAACATATGATAATATATAGTCTAAATCTCAACTTAATTAAGCATTGAATCTTTCTTTCCCCAGTCTAGAAGCCTGCATTGAGAATAGTGGATGATTTCCCCTCCTCTTACCTCCATTATTCATAAATGTTATTTTGCACCCAGTCAGTGTTAAAACAGGAGAGAGAGGAGAACTAAGGCATTAAAATGGTTTTTATTTGAACTAGTAACTGTAACCTGACTTGATGTTCTTTGGGCTCTAAGGAAGCTTCCTGTTGAAACCTCACCTCCAGAAGTTCATTAGGCCAGGGTGATGCATCTCTATCCTGGGTGGCTGCCTGACTCCTGCCTCCACACCTGGGCAACCAATGATAAAATCCCAGCATCCTTTGGCTGAAATTGATAGACCCCTCAGACAATCCCCTTGATGGTCTCACATTAACTTTGTCTCTCATGTTGCCTATGGAACACTGAGGTATCCTTTACCCCAATGAACCCTGGAAGAGTAGGCTTATCACATTGTTGAAATCTCCTGTGTCTACTTTTCTGTTGCACTTTCTGAGAATCATAATCTGTTCAAGCATTAGCTCCACAGCTTCTGTGAGGCTGGCTCCAGTCCTCTGTGTATCCCAACTACAGGTTACATAATTAAATATTTTTTAGGAAACCACCTTGAGCTTCATTAATGACTAGGGTTAGAAGACAGCATTTTTTCTCCAAAGCTGTGGTGGAGTTGAGAGAGGTAAAGTGTGGGTCTCTAACTATAACAACTTCTTTCTCCAAAGAATCTCTCTATCAATCATCCCTTGCTCTGCTCTTTCAAATTGTTTACATTCTTAGAATTGAGAAGAAATTCAAGAATTGTAGAAAAAGTTATCTTCTCTTCCAACTTATTGGAAGTTTTGCCTATGTTGGGGATTCTGATTTATGCTCACTTAGGTATCCTGATACCTATTTTTTTGGTTCCTCAGTAGAAATTTAGGCTGAAAGAACCCTTTTCTAAGATCTTACTCATAAACAGTTAAGGATGTAACTTCTACTCTATGTTAAGAAAAATCCTGATTCTGCCATGTCTTCCTTTGGCTTTAGTTCTATCATTTAGTACTTTGTTGAGGATGCTGAAAATTGAGAATAATTATGACGTTGAATAATATGTTATTTTCTCATAGCATTGGGCCAAGAAATTCAGAAATACCTGACACTTAATGCAACTTCAATATTTCTCTCCCTGGCAAAGTCACTGAAAAGAAAGTTACGTAATATAGGCAAAAAAGACCACATCAGATGGCATTAAAGTTTTGGAGATTGTGGTTTCAAATCAAAGTATGGAACTCTAGTATCAGAGAAATAAGAAAAACTAACCCAATATTCAAACATGAGTCTCTGACTTTACAATACATGTTGAAGGAGAAGTCAAACTTTCTAGGAAGAAAGAAAAGGTGCTAGAGGATAGGGTCATGCAGTTTAGACCAAGTTATTTCTATGAGGTTTCATACTGAAAAAAATTTGTCGGAAAGGTATTTTAGAATCTGAACAATAGTATTAACATAATTCTTCTTTGTGAAGTAGAATAAAGAGATGGGGGAAAAACAAAAGGACTTTCTTTCCTCAGAAGTCAAGCAACCCCTGTTATATGTGGCAAAATATTTTCTGTAGCAATGAAGAAATCATGTCATCTGAGAGATTTTTCCATATCAGTAAGATATGGAAAGTTTATCAGATATACATCATTAAAAGATGAAGTAAATATCACTTCATCATACACTAAATGAATCATTTTTGAGGAAAAGAAAAAAAGGTCAACTAAATTAGGATTATCTAAGAAAAATATAAGGAATTGCTACTTATTTTTAGACTGATAGAGTGTCCCATGTCAAGAAATACATTGCTTTAGTCTATTCAAGCTGTTATAACAAAATACCACAGGCTGCATGGTTCATAAACAACAGAAATTTGTTTCTCACAACTCTGGAGGCTGTGAAGTCTAAGGTCAAGATGCTGGTATGGTCAGTGTCTGCTGAGGACCCACCTCCTGGTTCATAGACAACAATCTTTTTGCTATAACCTCATATGGCAGCAGGGGTGAGGAAACCTCTCTAGGGCCTCTTTTATAAGGGCCCCATCCTCATAACTTAATCATCCCCAAAGGGCCCACCTCCAAACACCATCACATTGGGGATCATGTTTCAGCATATGAATTGGGACATGCACAAACATTCAGACCATAGTATACATGCAGGGGCAATTACAGGCAAATTCAGTGACACCTCAATGTATATGGAAATCCTTAGATGAGCTTGAAATCCCATATAAAACAATGAACCCACAATTACTAATGAACAGTAGAGGCTTGGCCCTTTAATGGTGTGGTAACTGAAAAATAAAGAAGTACCTGTGTAACAGACAAGAACAAACCTGACTCCATATTGGATCTATTCCTTTAGTCTAACCTGTGTGCTCTGTTGCCTATGCTTAGTCATGCTGGCTTTGCACCTTTGTAAAAAAATGTTGCCTATAGCCTGAAATATATATGATAGCCCATTCTCAAGGCTCTGGCCTTTAAATGTATAACAATTTTCCATTCATATAACTATAAAAAGTTGCAGGACAGAAAATAACAATTGTCTTGTTGGAGCTTCATAGGAACATTGTGACCAGACCTATATGGACAGCTGCAAGAATAAAAGATTCCTGTTTCATTTGTAGAGATGTGGAGGGACCTAGAGTCTGTCATACAGAGTGAAGTAAGCCAGAAAGAGAAAAACAAATATTGTATATTAATGCATATATGTGGAATCTAGAAAAATGGTACAGATGAACCTATTTGTAGGGAAGGAATAGAGACACAGATGTAGAGAACAGACATGTGGACACGGGGGTCGGGGGGGAAGGGGAGGGTGGGACGAATTGGGAGATTAGGTTTGACATAAATACACTACCATGTGTAAAATAGGTAGCTAGTGGGAACCTGCTGTATGGCACAGGGAGCTCAGCTCAGTGCTCTGTGGTGACCTAGACGGATGGGATGGGGGTTGGGAGAGAAGTCCAAGAGGGAGGGGATATATGTATACATATAGCTGATTCACTTCGTTGTACAGCAGAAACTAACACAACATTATAAAGCAATTTTACTCCAATAAAAAAAGCAAAAACAAAAACAAAGAATAAAGGATTCCTGCATCAAGAAGTTTGCAACAACCAGCCACACCCCCTCCTCTTTTAGTATAAAAGAAGCCTGAATTCTAACTTGGGTAAAATGGTTCTTTGGGACATGAGTGCTATCTTCTTGATCAGCTGGCTTTCTGAATAAAGTCAGTATTCCTTGCCCCAACACCTTGTCTCTCCATGTATTGACCTATCATGCAGCAGTACGAGCTTGGACTTGGAACACCTGTGCATCAAAGAACATTAACATTATATGTTAACATTAACATAACATGAATATTAACATTCTGACACCCTTACTTACTAAAGTTATCTCTACTGAAACAGGATTTTTTCTATTTCTGTCTTTTGTTTGTTTGTTTCATTTTATACATGAGCTATAATATCTGTGCTGTTATTCACTTGCTGCTTCACTGGAACTAAGAACAAATACATACACATTATCCTAGTTTATATAAATCACTTGATTCCTATTTACTCTGAAATCCATTTTTAAATTGGCTTCTTGATTTTTTTTTTAATTCGAGGTTTATTGATCTGTATTTTCCTCTTACTATCATTTATCTTTTGGGTGCTTGCCTTCTTGAAGTGTATATACCAGGCAGCCATTCCTAACCTTCTCTGGAGCATTTTAACACACAAATGTCTTTCTAAATCAATGACTTTAACTATCTTCAAATCTCCTTTGAAAATCCATTTTATTTCTATTAACTTAGTACTCTCTTTAGTGTATTAAAGAATTCTTGGAAATAGCTGATCAAACATAATTTCAGAAAAGCTGTGTTACAAATTTATTAATGAACAACTCAGAAGGAAAATAGAGTTCTATCAATTTATGGTAGAGTGTTATTATTATCATTGTTATTATATAGGGGGTCACTTAAATTACAAGCTGGAGAAGCAAAATAATTATAAGCATTTAAAAATATTATCAGATTGAATTTCCTTTTTTTGAATCATACTCAAGTCCAGTATGTAGACTGATGATGGGAAGGACTTCTTAGCTTTTTATTATACTATCAAAATATGAGGCAATAAAGCAGAGCGGAAAAGCGTAGAATTTGGCATCACATGGACTTGCCTCTGCCCCACAGGAACTGTGTGATTTCAAATGAGTTAACTAATATTGCTGAGCCTCTGCTGCTTCATTTGCAGGATAAGAGAAATGACATATACCATACTTCTCATATGCAACACTTTAAAAAAAATGTTTTTTTTTTTAAAGTGTTGCATATGGGAAGTATGGCCTCATAGCCCCTCCTGGATATTTATTAAATTGAATTCAATTTTATTAGTTAATTGATATAGAAAAATAAGGAGTACTCCTAAAATAGGATTATTCAAGTAGTCACTTATTTTTAAAAATCTACTTTATAGATACATAATTTACATACAATAAAATATCACCATTTTCAGGGTACAGTTTGATAAATGTACCAAACATATACACCCATGTAATCATGATCTCAGTTGTGATATTGAACATTTCATCACCACCAAAAGTTCTCTTCTGACCCTTCATAATCAATTCCCTTGCAATCCCTGCCCCAGGTATCCACTGATCAAATTTCTATCGTTATACATGCATTTTGTTTGTTCTAGAACTTCATGTAAATAGAATCGTATGGCTCACCATCTTCTCTCTCTGGCTTCATGTACTCAGCACACAAATTTTGAGATTTTTCCATGTTGTTGCACATAAGTAGTTTGTCTCATTGTATTCCTGTATTTATTTCACTGTGAGGATATGCCATATTTGCTTAACTATTGATGGACATTTGGATTGTTTGCTGATTTGCACTATTATGAATAAAGCTTCTATGAACATTTGTGTACATTTCTTTGTGCAGTCCTATGTTATTTTTATGGCCATGTAGTTGAACTGCTCAGATATCCTTTCAAGATCGCTCCCAGGATCACAGTTGACTGACAATCTCCAGCTGTCATATCCTTGTATCTGCTGCAGTGGCTTTCATGTCAGTATCTCAGTATCACACTTGCCCCAGGTTGTTCCTAGCCAATGACTAAGCCCTGAGCTGAGCCATTTTCACAAGATGAAGGACTCCTCTAGCAGGCCATATCTCCTTGCAGTATCCCATCAGTCAGGCAGAGACTCTCAAAACAGTGTGTGATGATTCTTATTGAATCCTTTATTCATTCTATTTTTTCACAGTGGTCAGACCTGTATATGCTCTGAAGACTACCCACAAAACTCCCCCTTTACCTTTTACATGTGTTTCTTAAAATGAATCTCTTGTACATATAATCACATCTTGATGTCTGCTTCAGTTATTAATCTTCTTTGGTAAATACCTAGGGATTACTCTATCATGTGATATCACAGGTTGGATTCTCTTTACACCTCTTTGGTGTAAAGTCCTTTTTTTCCTTTATCTGGCACATTTTGCTCCTAGATTGGCTATACTGTGACTTAACTCTGATCATAGGGTTACAGGGATGGCAATCATGAGAGGAGGTGGAGACAGCTTTTGAGGTGGTAATTTTTGCCTTTTGAGTGAAATAATTATGTATTATTTTTCTGCATCAGTGGGGTGCTAACTTTAATAGGCAGGGATAGGCCACTTCTATAGGCCCAGAATGCTTAGAGAAATCTGAGAAGTAAACACTTCGGGGTCATCCACTGAAATATTCCCATTCTATCTGTCAGGATTCCTGGTTTTCCAAATTCTGGCCATGATTTTGGAATAACACATTTGCCCAGGCTGAGTATTCAGCTGTCTTGACCTTCAATTGTTTTACGCTCATTCACTGCATAAAATGAAGGCTTCTTTGTAAACTACCAAAGAAACTCTATGACTCTCATATTCAGTTATCAATTATTTGTTAATTGTCCTCAGTTTTTAATTATCTGCCTAAAAGGCAGCAAGGTAACTTGGTAAAAAACATACAGTTTCATTATCCTTTTATTTATTATCATGTTCACTCATGCATTCTCCTCCACCAGCATCATACCAGCTCATAACAGATGAAAATTTTAACAACTGGGCTCTCATATTGTGCTAGAAGCTGTCCACGCCACCTACCACCAGGGATGGAGTCTTCATTTGCAACTAGTTGATGGATAATCCAGTCCCCCAACCCCATTCTACAGCTTGTTTTCTCATACCACTCATAGTGCCAACTGTCCTAGGTTGGGTTTGCTGGGAAGCAGACACTAAGAGAAAGTTAGGAGTGCAACAGTTTTATTCGGGAATAACACCTGTGGTGGGGGAAAAAGGCATGAAACAGGATTTGGTAGTGGAAGGTTTCAGACAGCAATACACACCAGAAAATAAAGCCCAACAGGGAGCTCCAGATTAAAGATCACCAATGAAAGAAATCCCACATTGCACAGAAATGGCTGGGCCCTTGTACTGCATTACCTCCCTGCTTAGTCATAGGTTGGGGGCTACACTGAGGATAGAACGATCTCAGACTAAAAGCTAAGGCAGACCATTACAGAGCTGACAGCTGACAACCGAGTAATGTGTCCTTTCTTGGAGGGAAGTCTGAGTGACAGATATATGTTTGCTACATATGATAAGTGTATGGCAATTTCTTATAGAATTAAGTGAACTGTTTTCTAAAGTGACTGTGCTATTTTGCGTGTCAAAAGCAGTGCATGAGAGCTCCAGTTGTTCCACATATGATACCTTTCTCCATTTATTTTGGTCTTTAATTTTCCTCAGCAATGTTTCATAGTTTTTAGTGTAAAGACCTTATACTTGTGAAATATATACCTAGGTCACCATGATTTTTAATACTGTTTGAGTTCCATATTTGATGTGAAACTCCAATAGTTTGTTGATGGCATATTGAAATATAATTGATATTTTATATTGACCTTGTATTCTGTGATCATGCTAAATTTACTTATAATTTTGGCAGGATTTTTGTAGTCTCTTTAGTATTTTTTACATAGATTATTATTATTGGCAAATAAAAACAGCTTTACTTTCTCCTTTCTAATCTGTATGTATGATTGCACTGGCTAGGGCAATAGTGAATTGGAATCTTAAAGGTGAACATTCTTACCTAAATCCAGATCTTAGGGGGGAAATTGTTGAGTCTTTTTTCTAATAAATATGATGAAATATGACATCTGATCATAAAACTACTGTGTTCTGCTTGAAATCTCTCTCCTTGCACTTAGAATGGGAAGTACTTCCAGGCATAATGCCTACCTGGTGGTCAAAGTGCTTACCTTGCTATTTTTTCTCCTCTCAGAGCTCACAGTGAGCCCTTCCTGTTGTCCAGTGTCTGAGAGCTATTGTTCCCTATGCCATGTCCATGTTCTTTTTGTTTACAGTGGGAAAGTTGGTCTAGTCCAGTACCCAGCCATGGGTAGAAGCAGAAAATACCACTTACTTTTAACACAGATTATAGAGGGAGATGTGTAGAGGAGATAATCTGAGGGGAAAAAAAATCACTTAGGTATTATTAATGGAACATTCTGCAGCAAAACCTATTGTGGAGTCCCAGGTACCTAAGAAGTCATTTTGTATAGAAATAGTCAGATTTTACTGTCTGGAACCAAATGCAGGTTTAAGTGATGACATTTTTTTCAACAAGTCCCACACCACTTTGATATTTTGCCATCTCATCATAAGAGGAGGCAAGTGAGGATAGATGTAATGGAATGGGGAAAATTGCTTGTTCTAATGGCTAGAGCATCTGTAGTCCCACATCAGGCCTCTCTATGGTAGAGAGCTAGCTGCTAAAGGATAGGCAACTTCAGGCACATTTTATTCTTCCAAGCACATGCAAGTAAATGGTTTCAAAGAGAGTAAACTGACCAAAGACAAGAAAAATGATGATGTTATATGGAAGCTAAATTTGTAACCTGCTTGCTTATCACAGTGGAAGTTTTATTTACTGGAACAAGGCCTCGAACTTCACTGTACTCTGAATTTTATAGCTGTCCTTCTTTTGGAGGAGAGTGAGAAGAAAACCATGAACTGTTCTAAGAAGACAAACCTTTTAAAATTATAGTTTTATTATTATAGTTTTCTTTTTTCTTTCATACTTGTCCTAGCCAGTTACCAAGGCCCATCAAGTATAAGTCCAAGATATTTTCAAATCCATCCACCTTTTCCCGTCACTACTGTAGTTCAAACCACAATCATTCCTCACCCGGATTACTCCCACAGCCTTGATCATCTGCTTCCTGGGATCATATACCAGCAGTCAGTATATTCCAAGTATTTTTCATACTTTAAAGTGCGTATGGATCACCTGTGATTCTTGTTAAATTCAGATTCTAAAACTGTAGCTCTGGTATGGTCTAATATTACGCATTTCTAGTAAGCTCCTTGCTGCTGCTGATGCATGAACCATGAACTGAGAAGCAAGTGTAGTCTCTTCCCTAGGCAGCAACATTGCAGATACTGCTTCACAATTCCCAGTTTCTATCAGCACTACTGGAATCTAGCAGTAATATAAGACCCTTTACTGCATTCTGTTCTGTAGAAGTTTATATTGAGATATACAATCTTTCAGATTCTAGAGGGAGGCATTCTTTGTTTTCATTACTGGCCACGTGTACTATGAGACAATGACTACCAGAAACTTCTTGCAATGTCAAGTCTCATGTTCAGTAGATTTGCCCACCTATAATAATATCCACGTGTGGATGGGATGGGATCATTGGATCATTATACTCAGCCTCACCATTTCTTCACCCAGAAACTCAAATAGCATAACTCAGACTTGCAATCTCTTTTCTGAAGAGATACAGGACATTTCCCCATAAACTACTAAGGAGACTTGAAAGAAACTGAACATCTCCAGGCTCTTTCAAGAAGGACTTTGTTATCACAGAGACCAACCATCTGAAATCTTCTGCTTAAATCATTGTCAATTCTTCCAATAACCCTTGCCAAGTAATAATTATACAAGTTTTCTTTTTGCTTTTATTTATTTGGTAACTACTTTGAATCAGGCAGTGGGCTTAATATGTATTATTTCATTCAATCTTCAAAATAATCCTATGAGGGTTTACTTCTAAAAAAAAATTAAATTTGCTCTACAACTGAAGAAACATAGGTTTAGGAGAGTTAAATAATTCACCTAAAGTCACAAAGTTTATAAAGCAAGGCTTTGAAATCTCAGTATAAGGAAACTGTAACCCAACTTTTTAGTCCTGGCCCCATAGTATGTCTCTCTTGTCTGCTTGCATCAAGCCTATGAGACTCTTTCTCCCCGAGAATAATGAAATTCTTCCTCAGCTTGGTCAGTATTGACTCAGAACATGGATTTGAAGTACGTGTGCATTTTGGAGGTCTTTGTATTTTTCTGGTGAGACTGGCATGGCAGGAGGTAGCCAGGATTGATACCTTGTCAGATATGAGAGGATTCTTAATACCAACTCTTCCATTCACTGGTCTATGATTGGGACAACTTACTCAATCTTTCTAAACTTCAACTTCCATATCTGTAAAATAGAGATAGAAATATATCTCTTGCAGAAATTTTGTGAGAAATGAATGGTATAATGCATATTAAATACCCAGCACAAAGTCTACTAATTGTATAGGTTATAATTTCCCACTCATCTCTTTATTTTTTTCTATGCTTGAATGATCAGTTTCTGATAGATACACAATAAAATTTCCAATTGTAATTTTGGGTTTATCTCTTTTCTCTGTAAGTCCGTTAGCCATTGTTTTGAGACTGTAAAAGAGGTATATATATGTTTGTGATGGCTATAGCTTCTTGTTCATTGCTCCTTTTTATAATACGTAACAAATCGTCCATGATCTGATTTCTTTTGTCTTAAAAATTTTTTTGTGTCACTTATACTATTTTAATTCCAGTATCCTTTCATATGTATTTTTGTAATTAATTTTTATGGGAGTATAGTTGTTTTACAATGTTTTGTTAGTTTCTACTGTAGAGCAAAATGAATCAGCTATACATATACCTATATCCACTCTTTTTTGGATTTCCTTTCCATTTAGGTCACCATGGAGCATCGAGCAGAGCTCCCTGTGCTACACAGTAGGTCCTCATTAGCCATCCACTCTATACATAGTATCAATAGCATATATATGTCAATCCCAATCTCCCAGTACCTCCCACCCCCGCTTTCCCCCTCGGTATCCATAAAATACATTTGTTCTCTACGTCTGTGTCTCTATTTCTGCTTTGCAAATAAGATCATCTATACCATTTTTCTAGACTCCACATATGATATTTGTTTTTCTCTTTCTGATTTACTTCACTCTGTATGACACTCTCTAGGTCCATCCTTTTATTTCTTTTTCTTCTCTGATTGCCATGGCTAGGACTTCCAAAACTATGTTGAATAATAGTGGTGAGAGTGGACATCCTTGTCTTGTTCTTGATCTTAGAGGAAATGATTTCAGTTTTTCACCATTGAGAATGATGTTTGTTGTGGGTTTGTCATATATGTTCTTTACTATGTTGAGGTAGGTTCCCTCTATTACCACTTTCTGGAGAGTTTTTATCATAAATGGGTGTTGAATTTTGTCTGAAAGCTTTTTCTGCAACTATTGAGATGATCACATGGCTTTTATTCTTCAATTTGTTAATATGGTGTATCATATTGATTGATTTGCATATATTGAAGAATCCTACATCCCTGGAATAAATTCCACTTGATCATGGTGTATGATCCTTTTAATGTGTTGTTGGATTCTGTTTGCTAGTATTTTGTTGAGGATTTTTGCATCTATGTTCATCTATGATATTGGCCTGTCGTTTTCTTTTTTTGTGATATCTTTGCCTGGTTTTGGTATCAGGATGATGGTGGCCTCATAGAAAGAGTTTGGGAGTGTTCCTCCCTCTGCAAATTTTTGGAAGAGTTTCAGAAGGATAGATGTTAGCTCGTCTCTAAATGTTTGATAGAATTCACCTGTAGAGCCATCTGGTCCTGGGCTTTTGTTTGTTGGAAGATTTTTAACACAGTTTCAATTTCATTACTTGTGATTTGTCTGTTGATATTTTCTATTTCTTCCTGGTTCAGTCTTGGAAGTTTGTACTTTTCTAAGAATTTGTCCATTTCTTCATTTGGTTGTCCAACTATATGCCAGAAAAATGGTTGCCCATTTTGTTGGCATATAGTTCTTGTAGTAGTCTTGTATGATCCTTTGTATTTCTGTGGTGTCAGTTGTAACTTCTCCTTTTTCTTTCTAATTTTATTGATTTGACTCCTCTCCCTTTTTTCCTTGATGAGTCTGGCTAAAGGTTTATCAATTTTGTTTATCTTCTCAAAGAACCAGCTTTTAGTTTTATTGCTCTTTGCTATTGTTTTCTTCATTTCTATTTATTTATTTCTGCTCTGGTCTTTTTGATTTCATTCCTCCTACTAACTTTGGGTTTTGTTTGTGCTTCTTCTCTAGTTGCTTTAGGTGTAATGTTAGGTTGTTTATTTGAGATTTTTCATGTTTCTTGAAGTGAGATTGTATTGCTATAAACTTCCCTCTTAGAACTGCTTTTGCTGCATCCCGTAGGTTTTAGGTCATCATGTTTTTGTTGTTATTTGTTTCTAGGTATTTTTTAATTTCCTTTTTGATTTCTTCAGTGATCTCTTGGTTATTTAGGAGCATATTGTTTAGCCTCCAGGTGTTTATGTTTTTTACAGTTTATGTTCCTGTAACTGATCATATATCTTTGATATATCAATTTTTGTCTTTTTGTTTTTAATCCCTCTGGTATAGTCTTTTTATTTAATGCTTGACTCATTCTTTGAACTATATTTTACTTCTAAAAAATATATAATATATCCCAGTATATTTGTCTAAATGAGTGATTTAACACTTTTTACTATAAAATAATTATTTATTTCACATTCTATTTAAATAGTCATTTGCAATCTCTTTTTTCCCCATGTTTCCTTTCTTTTGGTTTTGATGGATGACATTTTCTTTGTTGGATATAAGGATTAGTGATTTTATTTTTATTTCTTAAGTTGTAACTATTAATTGAAGATCCCTATTCATGCTTATTTACTGCCACTACCTTATTAAATACATCATTTTCTGTATCTTCCCTCTTTCCATTCAAGTAGTTTAGTCCTCTCTTATGTCTCCCCACCCACCCACTCCCAATCACCAAAAGCTCTTAGTCATTAATTCTATTTCTTATATATATAATTTTCATTTCTCTTTCTTTGGTCTTTTATTATAAACATCAATAAACTTCATCAAAATAATTGAACATATCTCTTAATTCACACATCTCTAGTAGTATTTCCTGTGTCTCTTATTTTAGTATTTCCTCTAAAAAGTATTTTACTCTATGTGGAAAAAGATTTGAGACATTTATAATTGAAAATATTTTTATTACAGTTCTACACATGGTAGAAAATTTGGTTCAAAATTATTTTCCTAAAATACAGAAGATCTCCATTTTCTTCTTACATCTTGGGTCACTAGGAACAATTCTGATGCCACTCTGATTCCTGTTCTTTTAAGAGGTAACCTGCTTTTTCTCTTAGAAGCATTTAGAATATTTTCCTTTGATTTTTTACAATATTCCATAATATGCCTAAATTTGTCTAAATATGTTCAAATGTTTCATTTTTCTCCTGTCTGACAGGTTAAACTCAGGTCTTTTTATCTTTAATACTGGCTTTTTATTCATTTTTAATCAATTTTCTCATATCCATTTTTAATTTTCTCTCCTTGTGGGATGCCTAGTGTGTGTTCTGACAGTTTAAATTTAACTTCCTTACACTTTAGCTCTTATTTTATATGTATTTTATATCTCCATCTTTTTCTGGTGTCTTCTGGGCTGAGTTTCAATCTGCTCTTTCAACTCACTATTCTTTTCCCCTAAGCTGGACTCCTCCCCCTACTTATCCTATGTATTCTTTTTTTTTTTAAATTTATTTTTTTATACAGCAGGTTCTTATTAGTTATCTATTTTATACATATTAGTGTATATATGTCAATCCCAATCTCCCAATTCGCCTTTTCTTTTCTTTTTTTTTTTAATTTTATTTATTTATTTTTGGCTGTGTTGGGTCTTCGTTTCTGTGAAAGGGCTTTCTCTAGTTGTGGCAAGTGGGGGCCACTCTTCATTGCGGTGCGCGGGCCTCTCACTGTCACGGCCTCTCTTGTTGCGGAGCACAGGCTCCAGACGCGCAGGCTCAGTAGCTGTGGCTCACGGGCCCAGTTGCTCCGTGGCATGTGGGATCTTCCCAGACCAGGGCTCGAACCCGTGTCCCCTGCATTGACAGGCAGATTCTCAACCACTGCGCCACCAGGGAAGCCCTATCCTATGTATTCTTGACATAAATTATTGTATTCAAACCGGAGGACTCATGGCGGCTTCACTAATGAGAACTCCTTTAACAGAAGGGGTGGTTGTCACCATGGGTATTAGAGGTCTCTCTCTTGCAGGCATTCAAAATTTTACTAAATCAGTTTCTACTTCAATTTTTGGTATTTATTCTTCGTTCAGTTGTAGTCAGAGCTCTAATTCCAGTGTAAATAGTCAAACCTGAAAGTTTTTGAGCAGAAGTCATTACATTCCTCTTCAACAAGCATTTGTTAAAGTGATCCTATATGCATGGTCTGATGCTGAGAATTCTGCCGATTTGATTAAACAAAGTCCCTTTCTCTAGAGAAAGAATTACTTTAAAACTGAAACCTGAAAACATACTCAAGAACATAATCAGCCACATAGGCTCATTAATGAACTAAAGTGTTTATAATATAAATCTTCAGAACCACTTTCTCTGAAGCAATCTATTTTTTCAGGAAATTCATCTCCATCAGGAAAGTTGGAGAGGTGGGGGAGAAGTAGGAGGCAGGAAAAATTTTAGTACCATTGCTACTTTGATCATCCATGTATCCAAAAATGTGAGATGTGTGGCTATAATGATGATATTGATTTTCCTTTAAAATGAATATGCCAGAAAGTACACAGCTAAGGGAATATTGTCCTTCAAAGCAGACACCTTGGGAAATTATTCCTTTATTTTAGCAATGTATCATTGTTAGAAGTGTCTGTTAAAATCTTTCTTAATAGCTATACAAGCTACTTAGGAAAATCAGTATCATTATTTAAAGTCATATCTTGTGTTTTAACTACCACTTTATTGAACAGGGTTAAACCTGAATAACTTTTGGCTGTTGAGCTAATAGTGTAAATAGAAGAAGCCTGCCTTTATAAAACACCAATTTTTAAGAGGAATAATTAAGCAGTTTTTAAAATTATGCCTATAAACATGTGTCTAATCGGTTGGCAGCTCCAAAGTTTTGGGAGTACAAGGAATGAAGCATGCCAGGCTGTAGATTATATGGAGTTATGGAAAAGTCATGCTCGCCTTAAGAGGAGCAATCTAAGTGTTTTATGTGGTATTAAGATGAAGTTCTACCACAACTCTTATACTAATAGTGAATTTATGAATCCAAATTAAATCTTAAAAGGTTGGAATCAGATCAATTTGGTGTGAGACCGCAGATAAGACCATGTAGGATGTATGCTTTATTTCTTCTTGGCCAACAGCTTCTTTCTAATGTTTTGTGGAGTATTATTTTAAGTGTTCTATATAACGGTGCTTTTATGGTTATTAAAAATTATATATGGTATTGCTTAAAAAAATTATTGTGTTCATTCATCATTTCAATTGGTGTATTTTATACATAATACTACAATTTATTTTGTTTATGATTTATTTTTCTTGTCTTATAATGCCAATACCTTCCTTTATCCCCTTTTGTATATCTATTACACATATTCTAAATTATTGGTCCTTTGTTTTAATTCTGTTTTAAATAGTGTATGTTACCCAGTTTCTTTTGAAGTAAGGTACTCCTCCGAAGTCTAAGGTGTTGCTACTTGAGATTGTAAACTCCTGTTCCCTTAGGGGAACCAGCTGCCTTGAATTGTTATTTGTACTGAGGAAGCACCCAAGGCCAGGCCCAGTTCTGTCCGTCCTGGTGAGTTTAAAGGTAGGGCAGAGAGCTCCTTAAAGCACAAAACCAATTTTATCATTTCCATTTGCTATCACCCCATGAGAAAAATCATCTGTCAAGGTTGTAGGTCTTTAAGGCTTAAATGCTTCATTGATAAGGCAGTCTGCATAAGGAGAAAAGGGAGTGTCCAGGAATGAACACGCAGGGAAAGCCGGTCATCCACATCTGCTTTCACTGGCTCCTCACCTCTGAGCACGGTTTCGCTCTGCCCTTACCCCAACGAACCCTGTGCTGGAAGATGCAGTCTGTCACAGCTGAGTCCTGCAATGAAGGAAATAAGACTGTCTCAGAGTAACATGGGGGTCGCCTGGTGCAGTGCAGGATGAAGAATTTTAGAAGATTTTCCCCAACCAGTCCTCTTACTGCCACATCATCCACTTTCTGCCCTTCCTGCAGCCAGTTTCCTCCCATACCTTCTTCACATCCACAACAGTTAGTTCACCATAGCCCTCAGTCTCCCCAATACGTGTCAGATGTTTTTGTTTGTTTTGTTTTTATTTATTTATTTTTAATATTTAAAGTTGAATATATTTTAATTAAAAATAAGTAAATAAAATAAGATTTTAAAAATACATAAATACTTTAAAACTTATTTATTGGGACTCATCTTTCCCCTTTTTTTGGTATAGTTTCTCTGGAGTTTTTTGGGAGGTAGGTAGCTTGCAGCCTGGCTAGTTCCCCATCTTGGTGGGAACCAAAGTCCTCCAAAACCTTTCTGGCCTCTGTGTTGATGCATCAGGCCTCTTGTTGTTATCTGCTGCTGAGCGTGGCTCTTGGCCTCTATACCTGACCCCAACTTGCCCCACCTCCCAATTCTGCCTGTTCCTCATGTCAGCTCTCAATGGAACTGCAAAGTCTCCAAGGATAATATTGCCAAAATATAATACATCTTATACTTTACTTAAAAAAAGAAACTGGAGTTTAATTGAGCTATTTTGTAATAATTGCACTCCTTTTCATTTGCATTTGTTAATTTTCCCTTGAGTGAAAAGGAGGGGAAGTTAGAGGAATAACACTGAGCCAATTTCACATTCTTAGTGTGTTAAGCCTGTGAATAATATGCTGTGTGTTAGAGGATGGGGTAGGAAGTGTGAAGGTCTCTGTTCCAGCTTCTTTTTATTACCATAGACTCAGAAAATATTTGGACAACTAGGAAAGTCCTGGAGAATACTGGCATTCATAAATATTCAGAAATTTCTGGTGTCTGTTCTCTGTGGGGATTTGTGAGTAAGAGGAATGGTTTGCCTGAGTATTGGAGTGTTAAATCATAATCAGTTCCTGTGCACACACACAAAAAGAGAGTTAACAATTGGCAAATGCCTTGAACAGCTGCATTATTGCCTATAAAAAATGGGAATGAAACAAACTCATACCTAGGGTAAATGAGATAGTGAAGCCCGTATACTGCCACCTCCAAATATGATTTTTACTCATCATCAGTAATGAGAAAAACATCTAAATGGCTTTAAGGGACATTTGAAATTTATGTAGTTTGACACTTAAAATTTTTAGAAACATCTAAAATAGCATAAAAATAACCAAACTGTGAAGTTAAAATGTACTTCAGTTCAACCTATAAATCCATGTCAGGAGAGATTTATTTTAGATCAACATCTCAAATACAGTGCTAGTTTAAGCTCTGTAGTCATACTTTTTTAGAACAAAATAGTAAAATTATTAAGGAAAGATACAATTGCCACTCCAGATTAAAACTTTCTCAGGAGTACATCAGAAGCTGCTATTGGGTGTTGGGATATGCTGGCTCACAAACACAAACATTTTGTTTGCTTATTTCACCAGGATCTATCTCAATAGTTACCTTTAATTATGATTCTGCTTATAATTTAGTAATAATAATACTATCCATTAGTGTTCCAGTTTCAAGATGGGCTTGTTTTTGTAAATGTTTCACCACCTGTTGTCCAACTTAATAGTTCAAATTCAGGTACACTGAATTTTTTAAATGATCATTCCAAATCAACTGGCATTGACATTAAAGGCGTTGTAATGTTGCCCATAATGGCAAACTTGCCAAAAATGAATACTCTGCTTTTGTTTATACACTATCAAGAATTTCAAATTCCCACTGGAAAACATTCAGTTTTATACTATTGTAAACCCAAAAAAAAGGATGCTGTGAATTTTAACACATAGTACCAAAAAAAAAAAAAGAAAAAATATATATAAATGAGTTTTGATTTTCTCAAAATGGGCCTTGCAGTTCTACATTGCTTTCCTCACTATTTTATGCATTTGGCTTGCTCTTAATTTACTGATAAATGGAATTTGATTCTTTAAAACCATTTTACCTATTTCTAGCTTTTAAATTGTTTTCTTGTGTTCTGGCAACCGTCATAATCAATTTCCCTTCCACTCAGTAGAGATGCTGACATTAAAGAAAATTTGAGTTAAACCCTGCTTTCTCTACACTCAGGATTGTAATGGCAGTTACCATAGGAGAAGGATATGTAAGTGTTGTTGGGAGGTGGAGGGTGAGGGGACCTGGGACCTCAGAAGGCTTCTGTTTATAAAAAGGTCCCTGGCACAGACTCAGAAACTCTAAATAAGTGTAAATGTGGGCCCTTCAAAAATGAAGCCGACAATTTATTTGAGTAAAAGCCCAATGTAAATAGAATTATAATTAACTCATTTATTTATTTAACAAACCGTTATAGAATACCTACTCTATCTTCAAAGCCCTAAAATAGACTTGCAGGGCATGACACGTTGTAAAGGTTACAGTTTCTACCTTCAAGGAGTTTCTGGAAACAGCAGAATATCTATAGTAAAATGTAAATATGAAAAAGTCACTGGGATTTTGCATGAACTCCCCTGTTCAGTTTCTTGAGGCTAATATAGTAAAATGCTAAAATTCAAATGTTATTCTAGTGAAATAAATTATTCTAATACTTGTAGCATTTACTAATAGATTGGTCACAGTATTCACATGCTGGAATGCGTGTTCTTGTTGGCAAGCCCAACCATCAACCACTCCACACGTTTCTGAGATCCATTATTACATTAACTCTTTACATATGCTGGTGCTTTGAAAGTCACTTTCACCCAGACATTTTTACTTGATTCCTCTAACAGACTTATGTAGGAGGCAGAAGGTACAGAGCTTATAGTTCGGTATATTGGCTCTGAAGCAGTTTATCTGGTTCAAATCCCAGTTTCTAGATTTTATTATCCAGTTTAACTTGGGTGAGCTATTTACACTCTCTGGGCCTCAGTTTTCTTATACAGGAAAGGTAGATAATAATAGTATTCAACATATAATGTTGCTGTGCATATGGAATGAGTTAATACATAAAAGAACAGTTGCAGTGATCTGGGGCATCCTGTTTCAGTTATGTAAAATGTGTTCTTTAGGTTTCACTGCCTGTTCAGGCTATATTGTAATCATATCATGGCTTACTCTTAGAGAAATGATCTATCCAGTTCTCTGATTTTTCTTTAAACCACCATACTAATTTCTTCTTTAACTAAGTGATCTTTCTTACCCAGATGCCTCTGATCTCTTGATCTATAATTCAGTTATGACCCAGTACCTTGTATTCTAATCAGAGATGTCACATTAGCTTTCACTCATATGCTAACTCTACGTAATTAGTAGGGTCTGTCTGGAACTAAGCTTTGAGAAAAATTCTAAGGCTCAGGAAAAAAAATGGTTTCCAGATATGTTACTGATTTGTCCTTTAGTCACCTGAGAACAGGGAAGAGCACAAACATGGAGGTCTGATTTTCCATCCCTGATGTAATGAACCTACTTCTTTTTATTATATTGGGTTGGACAAAATGTTCATTCAGGCCAACCCACTATATAGTAAAAGTTATTAGGATTTAGAAACTTTCATGACTAATTATTTTTATAAAATTGATTTTCAAATCCTTTGCTATATTCAAACTGGCAGTGCAGGAGATGGTTATGTGCAGGGATCATGGTGTTTGGGGTGCAATGGTTAATTATTGTTGATTTCTGGCTCAGTTTAAAAAGATATTTAACACAAAGAAACAGGTGAAATATAAATGATGCCAAAGAATATATGTCTGAGTCCTCAATTAGGGGTTTTGGCAAACTGTAAACAAACTTAAAATTTAAGTTTTAATCTAAAAGAGTGTAGATCTAGAACTGTCTTGTCAGTTGATCGAGATCTAGAATATTAACATTACCCAAGAAGGGCAGAAATTATTAATAAATAACCCATTAAGTTGAAATAAAAAATGTCACCTTAGTCTCATTGTCTTAAATTATGATCATATGGTAAAGTTGCATCATTTAAAACCCAATAAATTTAAGAATTGAAGTAATTCAGACATGCTATCTGAAATTATTATTCTGTGAAATGCTGGATATCACTCCTCCCTATGCTAATTATTAGGGTTTTGAAAGGGAAACTATATACCTACAAAACAGTATATTAATAAGGAGGTTATTTTTGTTTCTCTGACACATAACTTAATTTTTTTGTATTTACAATTCACAAATATATATCTCTTAGAAATTACAATTTAAAAACTCTCTTTAATGTTTTTATAGCCATGTCACTCTGAGTTCTCACTTTGTGGTTCTGATATTGTGGTTTCTTTATTTATATTCACTTTTTTTTTTCACTTTGATCCTTTTCAGATTTTATCATATTTTTCTCTTCCCTGCTTTCTATTTACATTTCACTCATTTGGATTTCTATTTAGCATTTTGTGTGTGTGTGTGTGTGTGTGTGTGTGTGTGTGTGTGTGTTTGTGGCCTCATGTTTACCTTTTCATTTTTGTTTTTAATGGTCCTAATTATTGTCTACCTCCAGATGTGTTTCTTAAGATTATCAATTATTCTTATGATACTTTTTAAAAGACATTTTACTTTAAATATAGCAGTGTGTACATGTCAATCCCCAAACTCTCAATCTTATGATACTTTATCTTTTTCATTTTTTACATTAGATATCAACCTCTATTTCTGGTCACAACTAGAAAGTAGGTGGTTTATATTGCAAACCTTCTCAAGATTTTCCTTCTTATCATCGCCATGGATTAATTTGTAAAGTGGTTTTAAATCTAGTATTTATTTATGATTCCTTCAGGCTTTGTTTGTTATCAGGGATCCTACTGACTTTTAACAAAAAATAGGCATTGCATTTTATGTATAAATCTTGAATCTTTATATTTCAGTGCAAATGAAAGCCCTGATAGACAATGTAAAACTTACGAGGCTATCTTAAAAGACAGCAATCTTTTAAAATAACAGTTCATTTATTCAAACCCCTCTTAAACTAAAAAGTATGTGAGTATCTTTTGGTAGATTTCTGATTTTTGCATGTAATTCTAACATAATTCCATATGTTCTTGGTACATACTAATGTTTTGTAATAAATTTATTTATTGGTAAAAGCATAATTTTTATTGTTTCATTCATTCTTTCAATCTTTCATTCAGAAAAGATTAATGAAATCCTCTGGAAATACTTCTATAAATAAGTATATACTTACACTCATTTGTTCTTCCATTCAACTAGTTGACAGACCACTTGGAAATAAACACACTGATAGGTAATTGGAATTCAATTTTGTAGATGGTGATATATTTGTTTTGAATATTTTTTTAATATGAATTTTATTTTATTTATTTTTTTTATACAGCAGGTTCTTATACTTTAAAATATCAAGATAAAGGACATCTACCACATCCTGTGCAAGGAAAGAGATGATATGAAGGCTTCCAAGTGAAGTTTACACCTAAATTGAACCTTGGAGAATAATAGGAATTGGCCAGCCAAATGATGAGGAGGGAGAGGACAACATATCAGATATATAAGCAAAGGCACTCTATCTGAGACAAAAAGAGGTAGATGAGAGGGAGAGATGGAGAAAGAGACTACAAGCAGACAAGTAGTTTGGAATGCTAGATCTTTGTGCCTAAGTATGTATACGTGTTTATCATGGAGGCAGGGTTGGGAGGGGAACACGTATCTGGGTTAAGGTTTCTGAAGCAGGAGAAATGAAACATTTAATTCCAAAGTTAAACTCTTCAACTGTGTGTATTATGTAATAATAATTAACCGTTATCATGTATTTCACTCTTCGCCAAAAATTCCACATTCATGATTCTATTCATTACTAGGGAGAATCCTATGAGGCTAGCCTAAGATAATTTCCATTTTACCATAAGGAAACTGAAACTTATGAAACCAGAATCACAGAATTTGTAAGAGGAAGAAGAAGGAACCAGTACATCTAAATTGAGCCGTCTCTGCCCGTGCCTGCATCTACACCTGAACCTATATCAATATCTATATTTGTATTCTTACAGTTTACACTACAGTAATACTTCTTACGTAAAATATTGTATTCCTTCCATAATGTGATATATGAGAAAACTGAAATTTCTGTTTGGGGCACAATAGCCACTAGAGAGTAATCTTGAGCCCTTGGATGGGGACAAGGTAAAGCAGAGAATTAATGGAATCATTCAATTCTAGACACCTCAATTGTTCATGGAACCCAGACAAATATTTCCTACTGAATTATTGGCCATACCTTCTATTCATGCAGCACATTGATACGATGGATTGGGAAGAAATTTACCACTTACTGATTGCATGTCTCTGAAAGTCAATTATCATCAAGAATGGTTCAGTAAGCTGGCCTGTATCAACCTGCTCTGACTACAAATTTTTTTTTAAGTTTAGTAATAAATCTACCTCCTTCTATTTGCAAACAATTTTATTTAAAGTTCACACCTATGAAGAATTCTACCTGAAACCAGTTGTCATGGAAAAGATTGCTAGTTTGTTTGTTTTTTAACTTGGCCAAATACATAACTGCATGTGTACAGTTTACAAACTCTACATATCATATCTTAGATATTTCACACCACCTGCACTCCACTAGTTAGAGGTATGATGTATGAGTGTATTTATCCTTTCCTTGTTTCTTTAAATCCTCCCCATTTTATCTAAAGTCACTTGTGTGGCAGGTCTCTACTGTTGATTCAGAGAAGACAGCATCAGGGTATGTTTTGCCTAGAGCTCTGCTTATTCAAGATTATAAACATTCATAAGGCAGTAAACTTGAATTTCAAATAACAGGAGAAGCAGAAGACTATGTATAAATTATAAACTACTTGGTTTCTATCTCTGGAATATTAACTTAAATAAATATGCAGAAATGAGTGGTGCTAGAAATGTACCTGTCATAAATGGGGGACAAATGCTTTCACATCTGTCATGGAAAGAGACATTTTATCAAGTTTCTCAATATCAATCTGGAGGAACACCAGGAAGTGATTTTGGCAGGGAAGAAAATCTGTATTAACAGTGCCAGCCAGTGACATGAAGCAGAAGTTGAAGCAAGACAGAAAAGTGGAAAATACCTTTAGAGACTTTTTTGAAGTCACAGTGGTAGTTAGACAGTTTAGGAGTAACGATGGAAAGCTCTTCCATGCCTGGAGGATAACTGAATTAAAGAGTCATAGACATTAGATATGAAAGAGCTCCATTAAGGTCATCTCATTCATTCTCTGCCAGCAGAGGATTATTCCCTATAGCATAGTCTATAGGAAAATGGAATAATGTTTGAAAAACAAAGAAGACTAAAATGATTTCCCCCAGCCTACACTA
Organism: Eubalaena glacialis; assembly: GCF_028564815.1. Lineage (NCBI taxonomy): Eukaryota > Metazoa > Chordata > Mammalia > Artiodactyla > Balaenidae > Eubalaena > Eubalaena glacialis. Next base: position 47,147,559 of record NC_083725.1, on the reverse strand, counting down.
GATAGTCATTGCATATCAGAAGCTCTCAAACCACTCATCCTGTACATTATCCTAGTTAGCAAATTAAAATGATGATAGACTTGGAGTCTTCAGGTCTAAATAACAAAGGAGGAATCCTCTGTATCAAAGTCATAGTAAAAGGCATTGATTTAATAAAAAGGGTTCAATATAAATGGAATGAATAACTGAAAATTTATATACAAAGAAGCCCTTCCCCTAGGTGGACATGGGGCTTCAGACACTTATGAGAACTTACCTGTAGTATTATTTAAGCCACCATTTGCAAACCTCTGAAGTTGAAACCTTTTCCACAGGGTTTTAGATAGAGGAAATGCTTTACTCTCTTGCTTGGGAATTGTGTGCCTGTAATGAAAAGATCTCTTAAAGGTGTCCCAGGCATTAAGAATTGAATAACTGAATGTCTCATAAAAGCTAATTGCTGTATCTTGATTGAATGCAGAGTGTCCTGAGACCAGTGAGTAGGAAGTTAAATGCAAAGGACAAAGTACAATGAAATGAGCCAAAGAGTGACATTCAGGAGTCCAAGATCTGGCTCTAGTCTCAGTTTGCTTTTCCAAGGATTTGTTTTTATATTAAGTCTCATTTTTCTAACCTTTCCTTCATAGCTTTTAAATTTACAAACCACAGCATCTGACAAGCTATCCTTAAAATTTATTAATAAAAAGACTCACGTTAAGAGGAGGATACAGTGGGAAGTCTTTCCTACTGAGATTCTCAACTCTCCCTGGCTATGAATGTGTTTTGTACAAGAGGCTGTGTGAGAATGTGAGCCAGCATAGCATACATAGCTAGGTGATACCAAAACTCCCATCCTCAGTGAGCCGACTGGTTCCTAAGTTGCCAGAAAAAGAAAAGGGCAAAACAGGGCATCATCAGAATACGTCTCTTCTGAAGGATCAGCTCCTAGTAGAGAGTATTGTATTGGGGTCAGACCTGTGTAGACCCCTATGGAGTACGGACTGGCTGAACTCAACTGATGAGTGTTTTTATGTGAATAAGAGACAGGCATTTCCACACACTTCATGGTGCTGCTGCTGCTATTGTTTTACTCTTGGCATCAGATGACCGGATCTTGCAGCCCAGTCTGTCACTGATTCACTGTGACAAGTCACTTCTCAGTTTTCCTTTCCCCTCCAGAAATGGAGATAATGACAACAACTGTTCTATGTTTCTCACCATTTATGAAATCTGTAAACCATAAAATGCTATATTTAAGCTTATTATATTTGGAATTATTGTGAGTTGTATTTTCCTGCTCACCTCCAATATTTTTTGCTGACAACGTACCCACGAATCAAAAGCACACTGTTTGCTTTGTGCTTATGTTGTGTTCAAAACTGTGCTTAGCACATACATTGAACTTCAGTTTACAAGGTCCTTTAGTTCCAGATTCTCAATAAAAACAATGGGTGACATATTTCCCTTATATAGGAATGTTCATCATTTTTATATTCCCTAATTTTAGTTTTTATTGAATTACACTATTTCTGAAAAATGGGATGGTGCTTCTCTTTAAACTTTTATGATGCATATGTTTAGAATGGGCCTTCTCCTTTAAAGAGACACTAATTTTGTTCCTTAATTTTACAAGGACTTTTTAACCATCTCTATGTGTCATAATTCTATTTATCCTTTAAGCCCTAGTTAAAATATAATTTTCTTCTGAAGTTTTATTAGATAACTTTAGATAAGAATTTAGAATCTGTCACTGGTCCAAGCTCATAGTGCTCACTGCAGGACCAGCCAATAAATTGAGAGACAGTGTTGGGGCAAGGAATAGCAGCTTTATTCGGAAAGCCAGCAGACCAAGAAGATGGAGGACTAGTGTCCCAAAGAACCATCTTAACGAAATTAGAATTTCGGCTTCTTCTATACTAAAAAGGGAGGCGTATGGCTGGTTGTTGCAAACTTCTTGGTGCCTGAATCCTTTGTTCTTGCAGCTGTCCACAAAGGTCTGGCCACAATGTTCCTATAAACCTCCAACAAGACAAATGTTATTCTTTGTTCTGCAACTTTTAATATCTATATGAATGAAAAGTGTTATACCTTTAAAGGTAAAATCTTGGAGGTAGAACCTTGAGAATGGGCTATCATGTATATTTCAGACTACAGGCAACACTCCTTTACAAAGATGCAGAGGCAGCATGACTAAGCACAGCAAGAGAGCCGAAGGTTAGAGCCAAAGGAATAGATCGAGTATGGAGTCAGGTTTGTTTCTCTTTGTTACAATTCTGAAGTCAGATGACATGAGTTTCAATTTTGTTTGTGTCCCTATTAGCAGTCCAAATTTGGAAAAGGTGCATAGGTTCTCAAAACTTGCTTTTCTTTTAGGTAAATTAGGGTGACAGTAATACCTATCTTATAGGACTATAAGAAAGAATGTATTTTAAAGTGTTGTGCACAGAGCACGTCACCCAATAAATGCCAAATAGTATAATTGTTTCAATTTATTTTCCTCTATACTTCACCACTGTTCAAATACAACATGTAAGTACTTGTATATGTATACATATATAACATATTTGTCTTCTGTCCTTCTATCAATTGAAAGGATGGAAAGACCAACACAGTAATAAAACCCAGGGAAAATGTAACGACATTAGCCTGCACTTATGTATGCTAAAGTCTGATGTGAGCAGTGAGTGTATAATGTTTCAAAGGTTAGGGCAGTGAATGCTATGCTTCAGCTATGCTAACCATGCCTTATAGATATGGAAATTACACAGAAAGATAAAGATAGATAGAGATAGAGACTTTTTAGGTAAAAAATTCTCCAAGATTTGTGCATATCAAATATCGCTGCACTAATAATAATAATTCCATTGAAACAATGATCTTTTGGAGCAAGTCTAACACTGAGATAGACAACATTTACCACTTTGATCTATGATGCATGTGTTATTAGTCCTTTGGGATTCATATTATAAGACAGTTTTCAGTGGATCAATGATATTTACCTCTGTAATTGTATTAAAGGAAAGGAGAGAATGAGAAAATAAAAGCCAGGCAAGAGAATAACATTCTGCTTTCAGCTGAGCTTGGAAATGGAGAGCTAATGAGATGGAGAGTAATAAGAAGACTGTTGCAGGCAACAGAGGTTACAGGGGAGAAATTTCATTTACCAATATCAGAATAATTAGTGGAGGGCTAGGGTTGGATGGGAGGAAATTACAGATTATAGATTTCCATGAGGAAAACTATAAGAAGTCCACTGTAACTTTAGAAACAAGCAAAGAAACGTTTGGAACAAATGCAGTGAAGAGATAGTCAATGGAATTGCTAGGGACAAGGAAATGGTGGTTGTGTGTGTAGGTGTGGGTGTTGCCGGGCTTCTGTGGTCAGCCTCACATAGTACGTCGTAGAACTTGAAATTATGAACCCTGAGAGGCTACTGCTGAAGTGAACTTTGTAGTTAAATTGAAAAACAATCAAGGTATGGAGGAGTTAAGCAGAGGTGCAACTGTGACACAGTGGTGTACGTGGACAGATTTGCAGAAGGGATTGTAATGTGTTTTTAATGTTTTTGTAAAAGCTGTGAAAATCCTGGCATGCTGCCCAGATCATCAAGTCTCCGTGCAAGTAGGTTGGAGGGAAGGTTTGAGATAGTTAGATGAACAGCATGGAGCATTCCGTAAGAGGCTGAAGGGGAAATAAGGTTTATTAATTAGGGGAATTAATTGGAGAGCTGTGACTTTTTCCTCATGTGGTCAAAATGGATTGGGAAAAAGATCTGAAAGGTGTATACAATTTAGTAGGTGAGCTTAAAATGTGATCATCTTGTAACAGAACCTAAGAAATTAGATGCAAAATGACAAAGGCCAAGAGGCATGAAAATCATACTGTACTATCAGTAACTGTCATACTTATATGGTATCATTTAATGATTCGTGTTTCTTAGGGACTTTAGTTCAAATCAGTTCGGTGAAAGAGACTGCCAAATTGCTTAGCAACAGAAGTAAATTAAATGCTATTTCAATGTAAAATGGCAGCTCTTGAATAGATTTTACTAAAGATGCTATTTAGTATGCTATGAATTTCTCCTGATCAAATTTAGAAGCCTTTTCTCTTTTAAACCTTTGAAACCTCATGGACATAGTACTCTTAACAAATACATTTTTCTATTGTATAGTTTTTGAGTTTTTCTTGAGTTCTCTGAGATCTTTTTTGTAATACAGATTTCTGATACTCACTTTAAGATCTCTACTTTTATCCTCTACTTTAATTTCATGGGTTCATTATTTCACCTAATTTCAGATTCCATGTATAAACAATACATCTATTCCTTTTCTCTTATTTTTAGATTATTCTCAAATAATATCCTTCTCAGCTAATCAGGTTGTCTCTTCAGTTTCTGTCGTTGATGATAACAAAGAGTAAAACATATGGATTCAGATAAATAACTTCTCCATTCGATTTGAAGCTAAAATTAATTTTAATTAAATATATTAGGGCTTCCCTGGTGGTCCAGTTTTTAAGAATCCACCTGTCAATGCAGGGGACACAGGTTCGAGCCCTGGTCCGGGAAGATCCCACATGCCACTGAGCAACTAAGCCCGTGCGCCACAACTACTGAGCCTGCATTCTAGAGCCCACGAGCCACAACTACTGAGCCCACGTGCCACAACTGCTGAAGCTTGTGCACCTAGAGCTCATGTTCTGCAACAAGAGAAGCCACCACCATGAAAAGCCTGCACACTGCAACAAAGAGTAGTCCCCGCTTGCCGCAACTAGAGAAAGCCCGCACGCAGCAGCAAAGACCCAATGCAGCTGAAAATAAATAAATTAATTAATTAATTTAAATATATATATATTATTTTACAGTTAACAAGGCACTTTCCTATATTTTATCTCAAATAATGCTTATCATGAATTTGTGAAATAGATGTAATTCTAATATTGTAGATTTGGAAAGAATACAAGACTTGTCTACTATTTTTTAGCTAACTACTTAATGGAGCTCAGGCTTGAGCATTCTGACTGTCAATTTAGTCTTATTTCCTAATTCAATAACAGAATTGTTTTTAAGTTCATATGACATGCCAGATACTATGCTAATGACTAAAATATAAAATATTTTGGTCCTAAACTCAAAGAGCTTATACTCTAATGGAAAAAGGTAACTGAGCTTATAATCTAATGGAAAAGGGTAACTGAGCTTATAGTCTAATGGAAAAGGGTAACTGAGCTTATAGTCTAATGGAAAAGGGTAACTGAGTCTATAAGGTGAGAGTTTTGCTAGAATTAAGTGTGGAAACAATGGAAAGACAGAGTAGGGGCAACTATTGTAGTCAAGAGAAGGATAAAGGGGGATTTCCTGAAGACATTCATTCAGCCTGACACAGAGTGTGAATAAAAGACAAAACATCTACAGTCATAGGTACATGCTGGGTTTTGGAAGTGAGAGAGGGTATATATATTGAGGAAATTTTACGTGTTACGTACAGCATGAATGAAATCAGAGTAAAAGATAGGAGTAGTAAGACATAAACCTGGGAATAGATCATGTATTTCAAGCTTTTGGGCATTGATTTTTCAATTAGCATTTTTGTCTTTGCCATTCCCCTTCCATTGCAGTACACCCTCCTGTGACTTATTTGCTAATTTGAAATTTTCCGTAACATTTAAGGGAGACATTTGTGCATACTGGGTACTTGGGAAATGTTATCAACTGACAACTCATGTTTTGACTCATAGTCCTTGGGCTCGGCTCCTCCCTATATTTAATGTGCAGCCCAACTGTGTATAAAAAATAAAGAATATAATGAATATATATAAGTATGTAATATAATATATATAATATAAAGAATATATATATATAATATAAAGAATATAACTTTAATAGCTGCCAATACTGGCTATTAATAATAGGCCAGATTTACATTTCTTCTCTCTATCCTGTCCCCTTTCTTCAAGCACAGACCTGCTTGTTAAATGTAAAAAACACTGAGAAAAAATTACTACAAAGGTAGAATCCTGCCTACCTACTATCATCAGCTGGTGAAAATTCAGAAAGTGGGTCTGTGGACAAATAAGTAGCATAAAATTTATAAAACATTGGATTGTTCTGCTATAAATGGTTTTATATTTCTAGACAAGGAAGTATTTTCATTTTTGATGAAAAATGATTACAATTAGTCAATTTGGATGCAATTTAAGGCCAAAATAACATACTCTTTGATTTTTCTAAGTGTATAAAAATTTTTCACAAGGATGTTGGTAAGAAAAAAAAATATTCTAATCAAATAACTATGGAGCATGCTGAGATCACTCTCTTGACAACCTCTCACCTTAGTTCTCCCAAATACAAATATTGAGTTGACAATAGGACTTTTTGAATCTCATATATATTTTACTAATGAACCTCTTGGCAAAGAGCCATTTTATGTAAGCAGAGTATAGATTGAAAACAGTTTAGGAGCATTTCAATTCTATTTTCATTTAACAAGTTTGCTTACGCCAAAAGAAGTTTTGTTTCTCTCCTACCAAAAATTTTATTCATTTCCTTTTGCTTACCTTATAAAGTTCAAATGCCTTAACCTTATATTAAAGGCTCATCATGTTTTATCAAACAGAATTATTGAACATTATTCTACTCATTCTATTTTATGCTGTGATTGTTCATTTAAAATGAAAATAAGTTTACATACTTCCCATATGCCAAATGCTACTTATATACTATCACCTCTAAGGAGAGCTCTAGTTATGCTTTTTCCCCCCAACTCCACTCACAAAAATGAGGAAAAATGAAATACTAAGATGCACACATTTGTCTACCATTGTGAGGGGTGAATATTTAAGTGGGAAACAATAAGTGAATTATAAATGGAATTGAACTAGGGTAAATGATCTTCTCAGTTTCCTTGCGTGTCACTTGAGAGGTGTCCAGCCATTAGAAGGGCAAGTAAAACCAGGAAAGGGAATATTGAATGGGTAGATGGGAACAAGTCTATATTGGTTAAGAACATTGATTGTAGGGTTGGATATATCTGGTTTTAAATCCCATCTCTGCTCTTAATAGTTGTTTGGCCATGAGCAAGACTCTCTAAGTCTCTAACCTCTCTGAAGCCTCCATTTTCACATGATAAAATAATGTTTAAACTTTGGGCAGTATTAGAAAAGTCATCACATGTCTTTCACGCTTACTGTGTGGCAGGGACAGTGATATGGACTTGATAATAATATCTTTTTCAATGCTTGAAACAACCCACTCAGGTGGGTGCTGTAATTGTCTTCATTTAACATGCCTGGCAAGCTGGTGGGATAAGCCAGTGATAGCTGTTCATATGCAATATCAAGAAAGCCTTTTGCTTCCTGAGAAAAAGAGAAACCAGTCACAACAAGATTTCACTTTGAAGGGTTTTAATACAGTTTAATAACTTATACAAGGACAGAGATACAAACCTACTAGGAGTTTAGAGGATTTTCATTTATTTATCATTTATTCATTCCCCGAGGAAACGGGGCTGGGTTTGCTGGCCTCTCCTCACAGATTTTCTCCATCCCTCAGCAGTCTCCCCTCCTAGGGGCCTGCGAACCTTCAGGGTGTGATAGTCTTTGTACTTGTACTTCAGGGACTGGGGAGCATCTCCAGTGGCCCAGAACAGTTTGCTCCACCAGTCTACTTCCTGGTGTTATTCATCCTGGCAGGGAAAAGGGGCCTTTTGGCCCTCAGGGAGAAGGCACAGTAGCCTTCCTCTGCCCAGAGTCATGCCGTCCCCACATCCCTGAGCTGCCTGGAGTTGTTCCTTATTCCCCGGGGCCGAGTCTACATCACCTCAGCTTTGTTGGACTGAAACCAGAACTTTTCATAGAGGCAACCTAGGAGCTGAAAAATGATTGCAGATGAGCAAGGCGAGGCCTGGCCACCCAGCCCACCCACCATCTCTGACTTCCGAGATGGGGAGGGGTTCAAGGTCACGGCTTCCTTCTCTGTCTCCCTTGACCGTCACAGAGGCCTTTTAATTCAGGGATCTTTAGACATAGGATTGGGGCCAATTAGGAGGGTAAGGTTAGTTCTTGGTTCTCATTGCCCACAGCTCCAGAATGAACTCTGGAAGGGCTCAGAAGTTCAGAGCCTCAGGCCCCATCCCAGGCCTCCTGAATCCAAATCTGCTTTTGCTCAAGATGTCCCAAGGATCCCTGTGCATTCAAGGTTGACAGGTGCTGCTCTAGAGCAGCAGTTGTGAACTTTGGAAACATTGGAATCACCTGGGGTGGGGGTGGGGCGTAAGTGGTTGGGGCTTGTAAAAGGAAAAAAAAAATTGCTGCTCCTGTTTCCTACCCCCAGCAACTGGTCAGAAGCCTTTTTTTTTTTTTTTTTTTTGGAACGCGGGGACTGCACCGTGCAGCATGTGGGATCTTAGTTCCGCGACCTGGGATCGAACATGTGCCCCCTGCAGTGGAAGCGTGGAGTCTTAACCACTGGATCGCCAGGGAAGTCCCTCAGGATTTTTTAAAACTGTCAGGCAATTCTAATGTGCAACCTAGGTTGAGAATCGCTGCTTTGGAGTTCTTGTGAACAAGAACCTCACGCTGGGGGCGTAGATATCAGAACTCTGCTTAATCTATAGCCTCTTCAGGCACAAGGGCTGTTTCCTCTAAATAGCATGGGCCTCCAGCCCTTCACTCACCTGCTGGTACTTCTTCACAGACAGCACTACGTGGAGAAAGCACAGTCATGAATCTCAGGAGAGGGGAGAATGGGGAGGAGGAGGGGCACCAACCCCGCAGGGCAGCCAGGGCCTCGCCCACTCCCAGTGCCAGATTGTTGGTGAGGTCTGGGGAGGGGCAAGGAGAAAGGGCTGTACTTGGAGGCCATGGAGGCATGTAGTCCTCAGCCCAGGGGTCACAGAAGTAGGGCTGTGGGGGGGTCAACGTAGGCCTGACCCACCACGGTCTCCTGCCCTAAGTCCTGATTGTCCATCGCCTTCGGCACCAGGGGCAACGCAAAGGCCTCATCTGTAGGCATGTACTGCAGCCCCAAGGAGAGGCCAGAGTGTGAGGCTTCCCATGAGATGGAGCTACCCCAGCCCTTGCCCAAGGCCTTCTCACCAGCGTGAGGAAGACGGC